>NW_020653850.1:22319770-22339504 GCF_003589595.1 Hyposmocoma kahamanoa | reverse complement strand
GTTACTTTTCGAATTCTACTTCTATACAGCCTATAAAATAAAAATCTTTTATAATATTTAAGTAAAAGTCAAATAATCATTTATGCTATAGGTAAAATTGTAATACTTGAAAGCGACATTTTTTAAGCTACTGCTCGTTCATTACGCTGACCTCCCCGAGAAAAACGAGCAAGAAACTCTAGGGATTGCTCTTTTCAAATAAACTTAAATGCTATGGAATACACTTTGGATCATAATTGTGTGGAATCTAGACTCATGTTGTCTTTCCATACATATATCTAACACATACTCTTCAATTTTGTTACATGAATTTTCAAATAAAATACTTTTAATGTAAGTTTTAAGCTTAGGATATGATAATCTTAATATATGCTCTGGAATCTTATTGTAAAAATGTATACAGTTCCCCATAAAAGAATCGTCTACCTTAACTCTAATCCATTTCGAAAAAAAAAACAATTGAAAGTCATGCTAAGAATATACCAATGTTTCGCGTACATCCGGTAACAAAAGATAGCCATTATTATGCAATTGGCGCGAAAGTAACTGTCCACCTCCTTCCGCCGATGTGTGCGCACCGGAAATGAAGTTTATTTGCTGCCATATTGACACGTGCCATGATTGACATTGGAATTAATTTATTAAGTCCAAAGTGCAATTATTTGCAGGAAACGACCAACGCGACCCCGTTGCGTGTCGTTTATTTATTGATGATCTGTGCTTCAAGAGTAGGTCGGAAATATCACGTCTATAAACTCATAATGTAAAAGGGTAAAAGGAATTTGAATTTGAAACAGTATAATATACAATAGCAGCCCGCGGCGATGTCTACAGCAACAAGATTGTGTGTTAATATATTGATATAGTTAATAAAAGTAATATGACCAAACTCAGGTAGCAGTAGAGCTCCTTGTGAAAGAGTTAGTCCAGGGAAGTACTGCCACCTTGTCTATTTCTGATGCCAAGTCGTAATGTCAGCATTACTGTGTTCCGGTTTTGAAGGGTAAGGGTGTTGGTGAAATTACAGGCACACGGGACTTGTCGGCAGTGCGCCTCAGATCTTTGCGATTTAAAGCTTTGAGTGGCACTGCAACTGTTATGGACAGGCGTGTAGCTTACCATCAGGCGCACGATCTTGTTCGTTCCGTCACTTGATATTATAAAAAAAGGAAAATAATTCTTTACGTTTTTACCATTGATTTACAATTATATGGACGTCGGGTCCGCGGTAAAAAGTGTCCGAACTTATAGGGCGTTAAAATCGTATACAGAGCGTCATTCACGCTTTAGTCTTCGTTTGTTCGACTGACAGCGTAGCAAGCAAAATTAGACAGTACTGAGATGACATTACAATTTAAATTCAACGTTTTAGCTTTTTCATATTCCTTTACATGTCACTACGTTTAAATAGGTTGACTTGGGACATTTTTTTCGTGGTTTTTGTATTAGACCCGTCGTCCATTTATTTGTAAGTCAATGGTTTTTACCATAAGATTGCGGAGTACACACAGCGTTGCTGAAATTATTGGTGCATGGGTCTTGTCAACTTATATCTCAGGGTGACAGAGCCTTTTGTTGCTATGAACAGGTGTGTCGTTTACCATCAGGCGCACGACTTGAATGTTCACTCACTTGGTATCAAAAAAAACTTCAGTTCTAGATGAAAAATTAGTTGCGCTGAAAAGTTTTCCCAATGCTGGTTATAACATTTATTTAATAACGAATTAGAAACACAAATTTAAAATTGTTTTCGAAGCCCACGCTTTGGCTGTTCGGAATAACTTTCTTTGAATATTCGATGTAGTCCCTTTGATGTTTGTTTTCGGATGAGAGCACCTCTTTCGCGACATACCGCAATTTTTAAATGCTGCATTTTGTTGGTGTACACTCGGGGGCAATGAATTTGGGCCACACTCGAATGCTAATTTTTACTGTGCACTTAGGGAATCACCACACTTATCGACCGTCGCTGTTTTAACCGACTTCAAAAAAGGAGGTTCTCAATTTGACTGTATTTTTTTCTGACTTTTTTGGAAAGAAGGCACATTAGTGATGGTTCCATGTAAATTTCATATTTGTAGAAAATATTCTACCTGAGACAAATTAGGCGATGAATCCGATTTATTTGGTTTCATTCATTTTCCGTTAGCCGATTTCAGTGAAACTTGATAAATAGAACGAAAACACTGAAAGTGGTTAAAGAAATTTTTGAGGTCCTTTTTTATAAAAAAGTTATAATATTTTCACCACACTAGCTCGGAAAAGATTTCTTTCTCACTAGAAATCTGCGTGCAAGTTGAGCTGCGTGCGTTTTGAAATTCGAACTTGACGATGGACTGTGGTGCACCTGACTTTTGTCTTTCAATGAAAAAAAAACATAATAACACATTCAACTACGCGTAATAATGCTCACACTGCATGGCGGTAGAAATAGGTAAGGTGGCCGTACTTCCCTGGACAGACTCTTTCACAAGCTCTACTACTAATATAACTGCTCATTCGATGCGCTCCTCCTACCGCAAAATGGCGGCTATTTGGTTTCGCAAATTAGAAAAGCATTCAGTTTAAATACAAGTTTTTATAAATAAAAATTATTATTCTGTATTGCTAAATAAATACCCTCCGTACTACCAACAAAAACATCTCAAATATAATGCAGTAATACACCGCAAATCCTGCACTTAAAAAGCACTAATGAAATTTTTGGTGTACTTGGATAAATATGATAATATTCCGTTTGAGTGGTTCTAACGTTTACCATGAAATTACTCCTTAAAGTATAGTTTATAAGCATTTATTTTCAGGGTAAACTTAAAAAACGCTAGTTACGGTATGTTTTCAATAAATAAACACCGAAATCACCAGCCCAAACAATAACACACACGATTGTCGTGACGTATTTTTGAAGTTGTTTATTTTTTTTTAATGACAGACCCAGGCATTAAAAACTTCATGGTTTGCTAGAGTAGTTACCGAAATAGCAATTAATATTAGTTTTTTTACCTGTTATAACTTCGATATCCGATAAATCGGTATAAAATCATCACCGGCACCTCTAGGTGTGGTATGCGTCTACGGCTGCATGTATCGCGTGAGCAGATAATAATGTATTTGTAATACATTTCTAATTCGGCCACGCTTTGAGATTCTCAAAATACGAATTTAAAAAAATATAAGCGTTCCCAGTTTATTGCCGTCGTGTGTACTCTCCCATTTCTCCACTTGAAATATTTCATTAAAATTCTTATTTAGTAACCGTTTTATGAATTAAAATTCAACTCCATGGTAAGTAATTAGGCTCAATAACATATAATTACTTGATGTAGCCTTATTAGTTAAATTCTATTTAACTGGTAGTTAAAGTATTCCTAACTAAATACGTTAAATTGTATTAAGTTAATAAATTACTTTAATTATCAACGGTAAACTATCCATAACGAAGTATGTATGTAAATATTCGAGAATAGGGTCGGTTAATAAATATAGCTGTAATGGAAAGGGGTGATGGAACAAGAGCGTACAGTCTATAAATCCGCCCTTGGTGTTTTCTTTTATAATACCAAGTGACGGGACGAGCACGTTGTGCGCCTGTTGGTAAGCGACACGCCTGTCCATAACAGTCGCAGTGCCACTCAGAGCTTTAAATCGCAAAGATCTTAGGGGCACAGCCACTGCGCTCTGAGACATAACTTGACAAGTCCAGCGTTCTTGTAATGCAGTAATGCTCACATCGCCGCTTGGCGGCAGAAATAGATAGGAAAGTAAATCCGTGGCTGAACCCTTTCACAAGGAGCTCTACTGCTACATAAATAAAATAAATAATAAATAACGCACACGCCCATAGTGCCGCACTAGGGAAACCCTGTGTCGCGAGTGTCATGGACACATAGACAACCACGAATTACTCCCAAACTCACAAATGTAGGCCGTACATATATTTCTTCCGGCCTGGGAATCGAACGCGGGACAACTGCGTGGCAGACAAGCTTGGTAACCGTTCGGCCACGGAGGCAGTTACATTATACAGTAATGTCAGCATTACTGTGTTCTGGTTTTGAAGGGTCAGGGTGCTGGTGAAATTAAAGGCGCTTGGGACTTGTCAACTTACGTCTCAGGGTACGGGCGCAGTGGTAGCGCCCCTCAGATCTTTGCGATTTATTATTTATATATATTGATATTATTATTTAAAAAAAACATAAAATGCGACGATGATGACAATTTCAAAATTGGATTTTTAAAAGTTTTAATCACTATGGCGGTTGGTTGGATGAAGAACATTTCCAAATAACTTTGATACATTTTTCAAAATCCTGTAGTACTATAGGGCGGTATTAAAATTCGCGTCACACACTACGCGAGTTTTTTCGCCACGCGTGGAGTCCCCCGTAAATTCCTGTGTGGACATTAAAATTGTATAGCAAGTCTTTTTGCGCGGTGGCGTCCTGAGTACTGGACAGGTAAATTAAAAAAAAGGTAATTAGGGTTGCTCTGAAAGTGGTATCGAGTATCTGTTCCCATTTACTGTTTTTTTTTTAAATTATTATTGTCATTTAAATTACTTAAGTTTCTGTATATCTGTTACAATTAAAATACTTTCTTATTTATACTGCATTTAATGGTATCATTTGGCAGGATAATTTCATGGTAGTATTCTGAAAACCTTTTATTAACATTTATATGCTTTAAAGTTATTGTAAGATTATTTGTTAAGCTAGTTTCATGTTCCTATTTAACAGTGACAATTCCTGTAGAGTTCCTGTTCCGTTCTCAATCCCAGTTCTCTGGTAGTAATTAACATAAGATTTCTCGTAATAACCGCGGCGTGTCCCAAAAGGGCGGCCCGCTTTTTGCCCTCTGTACGCTGGATGTCACAAGCGAGATACACTGTCGCATTTCTGCCTACCGCTCATTTTCATATTAGAAAATTTAGGACAATTTAAAATCTAAGATAACGTAATCGGTGCTCGTTTATTTGTACACATTTTAAGAAATATTTATAACGCCAATTCTGTAATATCAGTGTCCAACTCTGGACATAAATGACGCTTGTACTAGGTTGATATTTATTCCTGTATACAGGGTTATGTTTAAAATACTGACAACCTAACTAGACTATGTTACTAACATCTTAAACGGTAATAACTATGTGCAGCCTGGGGGTGGGAGTCGTCGCAGAGGACGCTTAAATTTTTGAACTTATTCCACCTAATATAGATCTAAAAGCTGTCAGATAGTACAACAAAAGTTTAAAAGTATATTTTTAGTGAATTTATTATGTTTTGTAAAAAGTCATGGAAGAAAATGTGTTGTTTATGATGTTAGTAATAATAGTTCCGCGAGGTTAACAATTAAAAAATCACAGTGTATAAACATTTTGACAATTCCAAATTAATTGTTTTTTTATTAGAAAGAAATTATAGTAATTTATTTCTTTCACAGTTTTAATGTTACAATACCCTTTGAAGCATAGCTGTAGCGGTCTGTATCAATGGATTCGGGTGGGTGCTAACAAAGATTGAGCAAGACCAAAGCAAATGTGCTTACAAGCTTATTAACCATAGCTATGTCAATGACAGTGTATAAATTTAATCGTATTGACCTAAAGTTGATCATGGCCTCCGAAGCCACGATTCTGCGCCAGTCACCAGTACCGACTTTTCCTAGGTTTTTGAAGCTATAATATATTTTTTTTCTAAAGCAACTCAAATTAGTTATAGTTAGGTAGTTTACTATGTCGGTAAATAAATTTTGATATTTTAATAGATTTATTTAAAAATTAATCAATAATTAATTTGATCAATTTCACTCCGTGTGTCGCTGCTTGGGAGCGCCTGGAGCCGGCAGACGGCACTACGGCGCTTTGCACGTGAAGATCACAACTTTGAGTTTACAGCTGATGAGTCCTTTTACTCATTACGTTTCTACATTACGATCCGATATCGCAAGCGTATTTTGGAGGACAGCGATAACACTCCATCTAATAGTTTCATTTATAATTTGACTGCTAGTCAACTTCTTAGCTTTTTTTAAAGTTGAAAAAAAAACAACGCAAAATTGTCCTGCAGATACATCTTCTGACGCAATATATATCAGATTTTAAACAGCGCGATGAAATGACAAACTTAGTAATTTCTTTAGCCAACGTTACACAGTCGCAATGTCCAAGTTAACAGATCTTTAGATACTCTTGTAATATGTAATGGCGGCAGTTCACATGGCCACTTGTATTCGTAATCGGGTGTTTGATGTACTTGGAAATATATTTGACGTTCAGACCAATATAGGTACCAACACTGACAAATATGACCGTCTACACATGAAACCACCAAATAAGGAAATAAAATTTGCCTAATTGGCTCCTTTGATATGCATTTAGAAACAGACCAGCGCACGGTAACGTGAGTTAGGTGTTTACTGTATTTGCCAAATAGGCAAACAAGGCAAATGCTTTGTCACACATGCTGTCTACACATAGTAATTGTTTGCCAAATATATCAAATACGCAAATGCTAATAACCATGTGAAGTGTCAAAGGCTTACCATAAGATGAACTGTTGCACACTTAAATCATTAATAATAAAAAAATATATTTGTCTTTACGGACAGACAATACCAAGTCTCGGTTACACTTGAGTAAATTAAACTTTATGCTACTAAGGATAGGACCTTCTATACATTTTTTCTAATCTGCGAAATCCTAAAAATTAAAAATATCGTAATGTGTAAAGAGCAGGCATTTCCACAACCAGATCTTACGCGGCGTGTACGCACCATAAGCACCACTTTTTGTCCTCTCAAGTAACACGATCGGCCCATCTCATAATTCTGCCCTTTTTGCTGCGCCTGAGACGCCCTTATTAAGAAGGACGATCGCATAGCCGCGCCGCTATGATTGACACACGATTAAACATCTTTTATACTGTTATTTTTATTTTTGTCCTATGTCATTAGGTTCTAGGAAGTTACCAGTCTATTTCTTGTGTTATCTAGTCTGTATCGTTCTGTTTAGTAGAATAGTAGTAAGTAATCATATTAGTTACGTGAAAAATAATGACAAATATTTTAATACTTAATACAAAAGAACAAAATAAGGAATCCCAAAAAATTACCGAAAAGTAAAGTAGTTACTTAAATTAATAGTTTTTTTAAATAATTCTTTTAATTCAGGCTACATGACCCATACAAAATATACCTTTAGTATCATCAACTTATTTATTCGTCCCACTATTGGACATGGTCTCCTCTCAGAAGCGAGGGTTTAGTTAGGCCATAGTTTGGGGACTTCCCACGTTCTCCGAGTGTTGTGACTTTGTGAACCTTCTTCGACGTGAAAATTTCAAGATGTTTTCCTTTTCTAAAAAGCTTATGGTGTAACTCAGAAGTGCGAGCCTGGATCCGAACCCACTGCCTCTGCCTGAGAGGCAGTAGGTCAAACTATTAGGCTACCATAGTCTATTTCCTATTAACTACTATTAACTATAGTTCAGAGTTTTTGACATCGAGTACATAACCAAAAATAGAGACGAAATAAGGGTCATACATTCCTGGTAACTTATCAGTGATACATCACTTATAAATATCAACTCTCGTTTGCACTGAAATATAGACAGCACCAACAATTGACCTGGGTGTACGTCTCCGTATATTCCAAAAATATTCTGTATTTATTGTAATAAAGATAATATCTTTAACAATGGCGTGCTGTTCCATTCCGTGTTGTGGGAAAAAATAGCAAAACATCTAATTACAAAATAAACGGAATCAAATTTCATCGGTAATTAAATATGTAATTTTGCAATTTTCGTCCATTATAGCAAAGCTGAAGTTAAATGGTCAATTTGTAGTGAAACTATTGACGACACCCGTCAATTGTTTCGAACTCGGGCTGGCCAATCGGAGCGCAGTTGTCACAATAATGATATGGCAGAATGGTTTTCAAACAAATGAAATGACATTTCGTCTCTATTTCTGGTTATATACTCGATGGTTTTTAACTAAATACCATATCCGTCAGCCGTGATCATGGGACCTATAAGAGCCCGAAAAGTCTGCTAGTTTGAAAAAAACAAATATACACGGTTTAGATATTAAAAAATAGTCTCAATTCCAATATATAACAGTTGAGGTAATCTAAGATCACGATATAAATTAATTGGTCCCCAATAAGTTACAAATTCTTTAAAGAGCAAAGGAAACTTGTCCATAATAAAATCCCTGGTCACATTAAAAATTGATAACTGACTAGATTTAAAAAAGATGAAAGAAACCATTGTTAGTGATCAGAGAGAGGCAGTGGGTATAAACTCAATCAACCCACCCAGATTTTAACCAGGTTGTTACCCAAAGTCGGCACTTTTGAGCCCACGACGATCAAAACCCTTGGATTGCCACTCAGAGCTTTCAAAGTCAAGTAATCTTTTTTTTTTTTGGTTACTAAATGCCTTTATTAATCTTTATTTAAGTAAGGAAATTACAGTTGAAATCGTCATACTGATTAAACTCTACTGGTCATTCGTAAGGCAAATTCCCCTGAGAAGAATAAGCAAGAAACTCTAGGGTTTGCTCTTTGTAAATATACATTTGAATACATTTATCATTATAATATTCAATTTAAAAATCATAGATCGAGAATACCTGGAAGAGCTAAACGGGTCACTTTAAATCGGAAAGATCTGAGGGGCAATACCACTACGCCTGTCGCTCTGAGATATAAGTTGAAAGTCCCATGTGCCTATAATTTCATCAGCATTACCTCATCTTACCATTCAAAACAAAAGTGCTGTAATGCTTACATTATTAATAGTGAAGGTGGCAGTACCTTCTTAGACGAACTCTTTCACAAGAAGCTCCTGCTACAATAATGAATAAGCATGTTGTGCATTTTTGTGGAGAAAGAAATAAATGCTTTTGTATTTATATGTAACATAATATATGCTATTCTGCCATAGCAGGCACCTTTTACACGTAATTTTAAAAATAGATTAGCTCCTCCCATTTTTGAATAATGTATTTCATGATCCAATAGCAGAACAGTGACCAATAGTGCAATTTATTTTTAATGGTGCAAGTTTTTGCACTAACTGCCACGGTCTTGCGGTACGTCGCGAATTTAAATAGAGCAGTAAAGTTAATATTACTTTATCTTCAGTAAAGTGACTGATTACAGTTGAACAGTTAAGTGCTGGCTTCAGACAAAGCTCTCTGCTAAAGAGCTTTCAGGCCTCGTTGGACCGTTAGGTGGCCACAAAGCTGACTAATAAAGATTACATTTACTCCATAAATTTAAAGATAAACTACGATAAACAACGAGTGTGTGTGTGTATGTGTATGTGTGTGTGTGTGTGTGTGTGTGTGTGTGTGTGTGTGTGTGTGTGTGTGTGTGTGTGTGTGTGTGTGTTGCGTTATGTATTACAGTTTATATTATATTACAGCATTACTGGCATTGCCTGCGATTTCATAAGCGCGAATATGTATCAAAAAAGGACATCTATTGGTTGGTTGGTATAAGAAAGAAATTTGATGAAAGTATTGTCGTTTTCACGTGGAAAAAATATTTCAACGCCAATTTTATTAATTATTAATACAAAGATCGCACACTCAGAAAAAAATTCCTTCGATCCGGCCGGAATCGAACCAGCGTCTTCTAGCAAACCGTGCTCACGCTATATGCCATCTACGCCACGGAACGAACCGACCTTACGAATTTTTCTATGTGCCTGTTGCAGATCTCTGTTTTTGGTTCTATAACGACTTTTTTATGGAAAGAAGGACTTTTTTAAAAGTGTTCAATCTTCCCTTTTTCGATTTGTTCTATTATAACTGTCTCCGTGGCCGAACCGAATGCACATATGGCCTGTATGTATTTGTATGTGTCCATGGCACCCGCTAGACAGGATTTCCCTAGTGCGGTTTGAGTGTGTGCGCTATTATTATTGTATTAATAAATTATAACAAACAAATGGAGTAATTTCATAAAAAAATAATTGAATATCTGTAAAGTAGGCTATATGATTTGTATTAGAACTGTGTGAATAAATGTAGGTTTGTATTTAGAATTATACATATAAAAATAAAGAGCATTGTGAAAAAAGAACATCGCAGTGGTTCTGGAAAAAGCTTACGACCCTTTGGTAAATCATCCTGATATTCAATAAACTTAATGTCCATGTTATTTAGTTTTAATATTCATTGCAACAATGGGCACATAGTATAATTACTAAATCAGCTAAATGACAACCAACAAAACCACATTGAATTACCACTACTGTTATACTTAAGCTATTGTACTGGATTTTAATTGTAATTTTTATGTGCAATAAAGAATATTTCATTCATTCATTTCATTTCATTTCAAAGATTCATTTAATGATATCACTAATTATCGTGCCCATGGAGCGTCTAGCCGACTGAAATATACTGAATACTCAATATATTTATTGCATTCATATGGTACATGTCTTAAAATTAAAATAATGCTACACATATTGAGCCCTCTATTAAGGATAACAATAAGAATAGAGGTAGGCTGAGGTTTAAATTATTAATTAAAATTGTTATTTATCAAATAATAAGATCAAATAAAAATATGTCATATAATAAGAAATACGTCATATAATAAACAGAATTATGTCACTTGAAAGTTTAAATTTAGTTAGATTAGAACAGCATTATTCAAATTTATTACAATATTATTATTTTTATTTGTCATCAAAGTATTAATTACAATTACAAACAGTGAATACTTAATATTAATATCGAGCCTTTGACGTTCTGGATCTAAAGTGGTGGTAGCACGGCTTCCCTTATTCATATTTATATTCTTTATTTGCAAGTTACATGGTTACATAACTGTCAGGTACCATTCTGAGGGCACTATGTCCATACTTTACTAACTACAGCATTAAAATAAATAAAATTAGGAATAATTAATAATAACACTTTACATTATAATTATTAATACAAAGATTGAATACTCAGAAAAAAATTCCTTCGATCCAGCCGGATTTGAACCGACGTCTTCTAGCTTACCGTGCCAGACGCTATATCAACTAAGCCACGGAACGAACCAGCGAACCTCAAGAATTTTTCTATGTGCTTGCGTCGTATCTTTGTATTTGTATTTAATCATTTAATAATTAGAACAAACTAGTGGAGTAATTTCACATAAAAATCAGTGAATATCAATTCAATAAACACAGTACATTGTTAAAATAAAATTAGGGATGGTTAATAATAAAAACTAAACAGAATTTTAGGCAAAACCAACAATAAATATTAGTAATTCCTTTTACATGCAGGTCTCATTCTTGATCCACTTATATCTGACTAGTTGATTTATTTTTTACAAATTGTATACTTGGTAATTCATATACTTTTTTAAGTATTATTTTCTAAAAAGTATTATTTTAGGGAATAAAAAAGCTTTACTTTGTAAATAGTTTCAATTGTTCTTTGTTCCCTTCCCTATACTTTGCGAGCTCACCTATCCCGCAGTTCTCCACGAACCATCAAAGGTTACAATTTTTTTCATAATATTATAGCGTCACCAATCAAGAAAACAAAAATAAGTCATATCGTGGCAAGAAACGTTTTTTGTATTTTCTTTATTTATGAAAAATTTGTAATAATAATTATTTAATTTTATTACCATTACCATTAAATATAACAAATGTTACAAAGAAATTTTCCCTTCAACAATTTCGTTCAATAAAAATAACTCGTCGTCTGCAAAGTCACGAAAAGCGTTTGGATATTGCGATGGTCGTCGCGTGCGCAGCACCGCCATATACGCGGAGCGGACACTACGGTTTAGGTGGGAACATGTGCTAGCATACTTATTTCACAAGAGTGACCATATTTTAGATGCTATAAGGTAATTCCGTCACTGTCTAACTGTGCAATTATTAATACAAAGATCGGGACTCACCGAATTGCGAAGTGTGTGGGATTCTTGAAGATGTACATCATTTGCGCATGGAGTGTGTTCGGACGGAGCCTATCAGGGCGCGGTGATTTGCGCAGGCTGGTTTCCGTACATTTAATGTTGGGTGGTTTCAATCTGTTTTGTCGGAACCAACATGTCGTGCCGCAGAGATTTTATATACATGTTTAGTTAGGGAGTGTTTTCATTTATCTGTCTGGATTTTATTAAATGCTTTCTTGTTGTACCGTTTTATTAATGGGGCTGACATGTTAAATAACGATCAAAGCCCCTAAATAAATAATTGAAAAAAAGAACACAAAGAAAAATTCCCTCGATCTGACTGGACTCAAACCTGCGCCTGTTGCCACACCGTGGGTTTCATTGAAATCGGTTATGAGGGAGCAGAGGAAAAATTCGTAATCTTCGATTTGATTTTAGAGGGGTATATCCACTTCAAAGTTAAAAATAAAATATTGTATGAGTAACTACACGATATATTCAAGCATAGACATTAATCAGAACATAAAACAATAAAGTTTCCTCGATAGATAAAAATTACGAAATGTAAAAAACCTCTAATTTTCACATTTTTTCGATTTATCCTCGAAATGCTACAGGTTATTAGGACAAAAATTAGATAATTAATTATATTTATGCATGATCGACAACTGTCACTACGGATTTTTTTTTAATCCCTTCAGTTTTAGAGTTATTCCGCTAAAACGAATTTGGTACTTTTAATGCGCAAATTCAAATTCAAATTCAAAATAATCTTTATTTCATAGGTAAGCATTATTACACTTGAAATCGTCACAATGGTTAAACTCTACCGCTCATTCGTGAGGCAGATTAGAGAAGAATGAGCATGAAACTCTAGGGGTTGCTATTTGTAAATAACATTTACAATATTTTTTTTATTTGAAACATCAGAGATCGAGACTACCTCTTTGAGCTAAACGGGTACTACCACGGATTTTTGTCATCCAAGTACGCAGAAGTTGTATAATAACCTTTAGTATAAAGTTTTTGTTTCACTATACTTTTAAACCTCGTGAAAGGCAAATTTTGTATATCAACCGGAATCTTGTTATAGAAGCGTATACAATGATTTTTTGACTTTGTGAAGACGACTATCAAGAAAAGCTAGTTTATTTCTATTCCTCGTATTAATGTTATGTCTGTCACTATTTTTCATAAAGAAATTACTATTCCTTTTAACATAAATTACATTTTCATAAATGTACTGTGAGGCTGTGCGCAAAATTCAACATCTCCTGTCGCATGTCACGCGAACTTCAGGCATATATTTGTTCCACAAATTTGGGCGGAGCCAACGTCAAAACTTTTTTGGCATGCTCCCTATTAACGGGAAGTGCGCGAAACCGAATTCATTTCCTAATTTGCCACCCTTAAGGTGGAATAATTTCTTCAAATTTAAATGGGACCAATACTGAGGTACCCGCTTTCCAACAAAAAAGAATCATCAAAATCGGTTCGCAAAGAATAACCGAATTAAGAACCTCCACCTTTTTTGATGTGGATTAAAAAACACATGGTGACACGTGAAGAAAATGGGATAACAACTGTACCAACCTGATATAAAGTGACGAGACGAACAAGTCGAAGGTATGGTGGTAAGCGACACGCCTATCCATAACAGTTGCAGTGCCGCTCGGAGCTTTAATTCGGAAGTGACAGACATAACATTAATACGAGGAATAGAAATAAACTAGCTTTTCTTGATAGTCGTCTTCACAAAGTCAAAAAATCATTTAAGGGGCAATGTATACGCTTCTATAACAAGATTCCGGTCGATATACAAAATTTGCCTTTCACGAGGTTTAAAACTATAGTGAAACAAAAACTTTATACTAAAGGTTATTATACAACTTCTGCGTACTTGGATGATAAAAATCCGTGGTAGTAACCCGTTTAGCTCATGGAGGTAGTCTCGATCTCTGATGTCTCTGATGTACAATATTAAATGTTATTTACAAAGAGCAACCCCTAGAGTTTCTTGCTCATTCTTCTCAGGGGAATCTGCCTTACGAATGAGCGGTAGAGTTTAACCATTGTGACGATTTCATGTGTAATAATGCTTACCTATGAAATAAAGATTATTTTGAATTTGAATTTGAATTTGAATTTGAATTTGAATTTGAATTTGAATTTGAAGGATCTGGGGGGTACTGCCACTCCGTCTGTAACCCTGAGACATACGTTGAAAAGTCCCATGTAGTAATGCTCACATTACTGCTTGGTGGCAGTACTTCCCTGGACCAACTCTTTCACAAGGAGCTCTACTGCTTCTAAAACCTTGTGAACCCTTCCGCTTACCCATTTCTCTAAAGCTAGACAGATGTCCTTGTGAATTATACCGTCTAGGGAAGTACTGCCACCATACTTATTGCTGCCACCAAGCATTCTTGTCATTGTAGAGGTTCCTTTCTTGCACAACATAAATAAAAATATTGAAACATGAGAAGCATTGGATTATTTTATTTCTCCCTCATGTTATGACAGTCAACAACTCATAGCTTTTATAGCGAACATCATAAATTCAAATACAATCTGTATGCGTCTAAAGTTACGTTCCATAATACGGACAGGAACATTTCCTTGCTAGCTGTGTGACTTCATTCCGCCCTCTTTCCGTGTTTTCTCTATCTTTTACTCTAAACAAGCAAGATATTACCATGCTGTCTTTATTTTTCTTCTCATTTTATTTTCGCGTGGAATATGTACACGTGTACATGTGTGACATAATTTGGAACTTGGACTTATTGGACTTTTTTATGCGGCTGCTTTATCTCAAGCCACTACCGCCGACTTAGTTTTTAAATATTTCTACAAATAAATGTGATACTAAATTGAATTTATATATGTTTTTAGAAAATTTTTGTTTCCTTTTTTAATTTTACATAATTTTAGCATGCTGTGTACTGTAGTCTAGGCTCTACTCTATGAGTAGAATAACTGGCTGAGTGAATATAGTTTTGTATTTAGAATGTGTTTGAAAAAATGAAATAAAAAGAATAGAACATCATGATAGTTCGTAATGTAACCCGAATCAGAAAATATGTGAAAGAATACAATAAACCAAGTTTTGAAGATGATCTCAGTTTATATTTACAAAAGTACCTCTCGCTACGCATCCTAAGCTACGCCCCAGTTTACAGTACACTGTTTTTGAAATGTGGACCAGTCTATTGTAATGTACCTAATGTATCAAATAGTCTAATGAAATGTATCAAACTGTATCATTACCATGTGTTGAATACATTCTGTTTGAGTTTAAAATGAAATAAATAAAATGTATTAATGAGTTTCGTAACCAATTGTGTAATGGCTAGTTTTTTTTAATTAATGAAAGAAAGAAAGATAATTTTATTCAGAACCATTAATTTTAAATTGTCCTTACAAAATAAACAAAAATAAATTTAAACTAAAATTAACATACTGAATGGGCACCACTCAGCATATGCCGTGGCTGAGAATAGCCACGGCGCTGGTATTATGTGGAGGTCGTGGAGTGCGTCACAAGCGCACCAAACAAACACTACACACGAGACACTGAAATTTTCATGTTGCGTACATAAAAATGTCATCAAATACACACAATTAACAAATACTGTGTGATGTAATGACTAAATAATAAAAATGTGAGATGCTTACCCAAATCTAAGTATCACGTTCATAATTTATTAATATAATTATTATGTAAGTAAATACCATGAATTTTTTTATTCAAATATAATTATATTCAACACGACTCAATTAGTTACTACGATAACAAATCTAAAATAGAAAGAAATTACATAATAATGGTAGTTAAACCATTTTTGGCGTTTACAATATTTTTGTTATCTCTGTCTAAAGACTATTGAAAGTTTCAGGCGTGACGATGCGACCTTCTCCATAGTCATCCCACCTTTTTTCACATTTTCTCTGGTTCCTGGCCGCTTATTTTATAATTTTGAATCGTTCTTTAATTCTTTGCCTCGTCATTCTCACTTTGTTTCGTTCTGTCGTAACTCTCTACCTAATGTCTGAAGCGAGCACTCCTGCTCGTCTTCATCACAAATTTTAAATCATAAAATTCAGTAATATTTTGTAACGATACGGCCCTTTCGGGGTAACACCTTTTGTAGCATTTGTAAGTAAGGGAGGGTTTTTGATATTGTACCTGTGTTTTTTACCACTTTTTTTTTCATATCGTTTCTTTTCGCCTTTTACCTTATACAATAAATTCATGTGGACCGAGTAATCTATTTTATTGCTACCTATTAGTGGATTACAGCCTTTTCAAGGTAACATTTGCGATTAAAAATATGCAACAAGTAGCTACACGTTTTTAGCTACTTTGTTTAAGTAAACGATGAACCTGTGTTGTGCTGTTGTTGTTGCGACAACAAGTGGTTTGGCTTCCGTTATGATTTTTTTATATTGATTCTGTCGGTTACACTAAAATATAAAAAAAAACATATTGTGTTCTTAGGTTTTCGCGTTTGTTACACATAGGAAATGAAACTGTTTTTCCGGATTTAAATCGCGTATAATTGTTTTTTCAAATAAACCAACGTTTCGGGCCCTTTGCAGGTCCCATGGTCACGGTTGACTGAGGTGGTACAGTCATCAACCAGTTATGTATATTATTAATGCAAACCACCCTATTTTTTCACTATAGTAACAAAAGTTATTAATTAAATACCTTGTTTTTCAATTTACGCTACATTACGTTTTAGAAATTATTTTATTGAATAATTTTTTTATTAAGTTACTTAAATTTATTATTAATTATTTATAGAAATTAGAGTAAATTGAAACATATTAATTGGTACTGCAGTCTTATGTTTGTTTGTTTATTTTTCATCAGAGACTACGGAAAAACTATATTTAAATTAGGATGTTTTTAAATTTCAATGGCCTCTCGCAGCATCCTGGGTAGATAACGGACTTCTTGTGCAAGGACCTGGGGTTTGTCAAGCTTCATTAAATATGTAGGTTTATCCATGACATGCTCGCAGACTGCAGACTTGTTTACGCGACGGTGTTTGACATCAGCTATATGTTCTTTGACGCGGGTACAAATACTTCGCTTTGTTTGTCCAATATAAGAGAGACGCTTAAGTCAAGATTGTAAACTCCTGCATCCTGTAAAGGGATGTTACATTTCACGAGTCTCAGGAACTGAGAAACCTTCCTCAGAGGTTTGAAATAGGTCTTGATAGATGCACGCCTGAGGACTCTTCCGATCTTGTTTGTAACACCTCTCACGTAAGGTAAAATGGCAGGTCTTCGCTGGATTGTAGGTGGTTTCACACGGGGCCTGCGGCACCAACAGTCGAGCGCCCTTGTTTTATTTTCAAAACTTATAATGTTATGTAACTCCAGAAATATTCATTTATGTTTATATGTTGGATTTTTTTCCTGATTTCAGAGGTTAAACTTTAGAAACCGTTTGGTACATATAACTCATTTTTTGATAATTTAGTGCATTGGATCCTTTTTTGCTCAACTACATCCAAGTAAATTACAATATGTATATGTAGTGTATGTATACATTGCTTATTTATATGTGTTTTAAGCGATTATTTAATTATTATTAATTAAAAACAGTTTTAATAAGTAGGTACACTTCTATATTTATTAATGAATATAAAAATCAAACAAAATTAAACATTTTTCCAAAACAATATTAACGAAAACAAGCTTTCTTGTCATAATTATCACATAATTGAACAAAAACATGAAAATAGGAACACAATCAGCCTATGCAGACTAGAGTTCTATGAGATAAATCAGTGATATTAGTTACTGTCACATCTTAAATAGCAGTAGAGTTCCTTGTGAAAGAGTTCGTTCTTTTCGTTCGTTCATTCGTTCCGTCACTTGATGTTATAAATAATAAATATCTGACAATCCATGAAAATTTAAAAAACAGTTAAGATCTGGCGTGGAACATAGATACATTTCGCATGTTTTACAATAAGCGTTAGTATTTTTTGTCACAACCATTTTTTCTGCATCCACTCTGCTTTGTGTCATGTTCTGGTAAACGGCAGCACTTTTAAAGCGCCCTTAGCGGTCACAAGAAGCAGCAACATTTTAACGATAACTGTCGCTGTCAAGTGTCAAGTGCAAGAGCCATCTCAGTTCAGTGTGTTCTCGCCTTAATTATTTCCTATGGCAAAAGTAGTTTTAGTAGTAACGGTAGCAGTAGAACCCTGAGCCGAGATCTTTGCCTACGTTGGCGTCCTCATGTCCGCATGTACTTAATTGAATTACACGGGTTATGAGCTTTCAGCTCGTCCTTTTTTCCGGTGGCGCAGTCAAGGCCGTGACCGTATAACTGCTAAGTAGCCTTCAGAAAGAAAATTCAGAGACAAATACAATGCTTTTTTCTATGTAGTGTCTTTTTTTTAAGTGGGACTATATGGGTAAATCCGAAACTATAGATGTTATTCATTTTGTATGAAAAAATATTTTTATTAAATTTAAACAACTGCTGTCCCGAGTCTTTTCGTCCCATACTATGAAATGACCTTTACATAAAACTTACTCGATCAATACTAAAAAGAATGTTAATCAATATTATTCATTTTTATGGACAACTTACTCTTAAACAAAAAATGGACTATGCCAAAATTTTTTTAGTTAAGATAATTATATCGACACAATATAATTTTAGTACAGTTTTTTTTAAACAAAAAGACTTAATGGTTCATAAGACAGTTTCCTGAAAGTCTTTAAAATGTATGTTAAAAGATTTTATATACAGTTAAGGTAAAAAAAACAATAAAAGCTTAACTACTAGAAAGCAAAACTAGGATTTTTAAATTATATGAATAAAATTGAAGGTAATAAACAAGGCACCTTGTCGCGGGGACCCAGACAGTTTCCTTGTATCTTCTATGGTTTCGGATTTCCCCATACTCTCCCATTTAAAAAAAAACATCTGTATAAGGTAATAAATGGTTTTTTTAACTCTTCTGATCTGGACTTAGATCATTATTGAACATGTCTGTCCCATTAGAAAATCAGTAATTATAATTATTAGTGCAAAGTTAAAAAAATTCATTGAAAACCAAACACAAAAATTCGTGAGGTCCGCTAGTTAGTTCCGTTGTTTAGTTGGCATAGCGTCTGACACGGTTTCCTAGAAGACGTCGGTTCAAATCCGGCCGGATCGAAGGAATTTTTTCTAAGTATTCGAACATTGTATTAATAATTATAACAAACTAGTGGTTATTTCACAAAAATATAATTGAATAGCAATTCAATACAAATTTAATACTTCAGTAACTTAAAAAAAACCGACCTCAAATGTTTGTGGAATTACATCTATTTGACATGTTTTATTGTAATCTGTTAACGGAAAATGAGTGAAATCCAATAACTTGGCACCCTTAGAGGTGAAATGGAAAAGATTTTTGCCTAAGATTTTTTGCCTAAGATTTTTATTTATTTATTTTCTCCCAATAGCTTACAAATGACAATTTGTACAGATATCAATTTAAACAATGCTAAAATTGGAGACTGGTGTCCAAGCTAGGTAAAAAAACTGTGTTATGGATCACCAGGCCTCCACCCCACGAACATGACTGTAAAATTGTACATAATACACTCATAACTTTAGGCAGCTATTATACAAGTATAACATAAAAAAATTACCAAAAAAAAAATTTTACAAAAATGGACTCAAACACGGAAGTATGTGCGTGCTTGCGTGCATGAGTGTGTGTGCGTATGCGCGCGCGCGGTGTGTGTGTGGCGCACGCGCATGTGAGTATGTGTGTGTGAGTGAGTGA
>NW_020653850.1:22314829-22319760 GCF_003589595.1 Hyposmocoma kahamanoa | reverse complement strand
TGTGTGTGTGTGTGTGTGTGTGTGTGTGTGTGTGTGTGTGTGTGTGTGTTGGCGCATGTGTGTGTAAGTATGTGCGCTGTAAATGCGACAGAGAGGTGCGTGAGAAAAGTTTGAATATGTGTTTAAAGAGAATCATCGAAATCGGTCCACAAATATCATTATCATGTCGTAACGTTTTATTTATCGTTGGACGACAGTCGCGTCTAGCCTGTTCCCATATCACGACTATCTGTCGTGACTGTGTCGTGAACATTTATTTTATCATTGAACAACTGTCGTGTCTAGCTGTTCCCATTGTCACGACAATCTGTCGTCGTAACGTCAAAAAAGTGTTGTTCTATGTGTGAACATCTTCATTTAAATATACAAGCCACGACATTTTAAACTGCACGACTATCTGTCGTCACGACATAATGGGAACGCATCCTTACTATACACAAATTAAAATACAATTTTTGAAGTCGATTAAATACACATTTAATACAATCCAAAATACTATCTAACCAAACAAGTATACAAAATCTTCGCGGCACTTAATTGTGCATATAAAACATATTTATTATTACGAAATTATATATAATATGGAACAACTATTTTTATTTATCGATTCACTTCACGATAAAATTACATGAGAAAACAATAAGTGTTTACCATTATAAACTTTTATTGTGACAAAGAACGGACAATGTTAAAATATTGCCAACATTACAATGCACATAAACGGTCTACAGAAAATGTTAGTTCCAAGATGACATCGCACTCCACTTCTTTTTACGATTCTTCTTTCTCTGTACACGCTGTTCGTCTCTCCTTCTCCTCTCTCCCAATTACGACCAAGCAAGCGCAGTCGTTAAACAAAATTATTTAAAAATCAAGTAAAGAAATTCTACCTTTTACAATAGCAAAATATTGCTGCTAGGCTGTTTCTCCTTCTTTTAAAATATGTATTGTAAATTCTATTTTATGTCTGTGTAATTATTTATATCTAGTACCCTCCGTTTTTATTCTTGGGGGGGCTAGCAAAATAGGGTGCGACTTGCGCGAGATACTGCTGCTGTTCTTGAATAGATATCCCTACTTTTTTGAATCTCTCTCCATCCTAATCCTCCATCCTCTTTAAGCAATAAGATCGCCAATTGTTACCCTGCTGGTGTATTTAATTTTTGTCTGGTAATCTTTCTATGTATGTGGTGTTAACAATAAAGAATTTTCTATCTATCTATCTATAAAGCTCACTTAATGTCCGCCTTTGCCACGTAACTTTGTTAAACACTTTTTCTCTAATTAAACTCTGCGACTTGTTAAGATTATATTCATCATAAAACTACGATAAATCACAAATATTTTGATACAAAAATAACAGGAAAATAACTCAAGTCACAGTTCAAAAGAGAGAACAGTCTTGACGTAATTTGTTTACCAATCGAATGACTGTTGTTGTTGATGTTCAACATAATTAATTTATGTCCTTTATACACCCTTTATATGGCCACCAAATTCCCTCAGCTCACTTCAAAAACCGTAAAAGTTTCCTGCGCACCACAAAGCTACGTGTGACCGTCCAACTGCCACTGTGGAAACTGAAAAACCTCCCACCACCTGATTTCATTATACCTCAAGAGTAACCCACTTAAATAGACTTCACGCACGACAGGCACGACGCTGCAGACACGATAAGTAAATGGAGTTTCAGGGATACTAATCTAACCTAATGTGACTGCGGTGCCTCAACTCAGTCCATGAGCAGTTAATGTTGTGGAACTCGTATCCTAATACCTATGCAAGGGAAGATTCTCTACGCGGCCATGGACAGCGCAGTCAAAAAAGAAGTATCAACACGATAAAAAGAAGAACGTAATTAATTCTTTATAATGGACATGTTGGTTTCTCTGAACATAGGCATACGGACGGATCCTCATTTCGATCAATGGTCACAATAACAAAATCAAAAAAGAAGGAGGCAAACGAGCAGATGAGGCACTTGATGGGAGGTGGTCATCGTCGCCTATGGACATTTGCAACATCAGATGAGCTGCCTATGCTTGCCAGCCTTTTAGAGTTCTGTAGACAGCTTTTTGAGGAGGAAGATCATTCCACATTTTCCAGGTTCGAAGAAGGAACGGACGAGACGCTCGCGTGGTCTTACAATGCCAGGCATCTAAGATGTCGGTATGGATTCTACTTCTTTGGCGGGAGGTGCGGTGGTCGAAACGAGACGGTGGCACCAGTTCAAAACGTTCCTCAGAGCATTCCCCATTATAAAGACGGTAGAACATACACAGAGAGTCAACGTCTCTCCATAGGTTAAGTAGGTAGGCTCCGTACCGTCTGTGAGTTTGGGATCATCGACAATACGAACAGCCCTACTTAGGATGGAGTCAAGTGGGTCAAGCTGGAATTTGGGAGCTCGTGGCCAGAGATTCGCATCTCTGGCCAGGAGCTCCCAAATACCAGCTAGCATCAAGCAAGCAACAAACAAGCATAAAAGGCCGTACTCGTGTTTTATACAGCAAAATCGATCCTATCGATCTGTCTCTACGCCTCTGGTGTTCAAATTAAACGTGACTATAACTATATATCATATAAACATTCACCTTAGATTCGTAAGTAGTTTCAATCAATCTGAAACGCCAGCGCAAGTACTTACACGGGAGGTGGTATCGACGAATATCAAAGGCGTTGCTCTACTGTAGGGAAGATATTAAGTAACAACTGTGCAATGATTACTCTTTTCTTGTTTTTTTTGTGATACTGAGTGGCGGACGACTGTCGTGCACCTGGTGGTAAGCGACAGGCCTATCAAACACGCCTTCAAATCATAAGACACAAGTTGATAAGCGTCATGTGTCTGTAATTTCGCCAGCACCTGCACTACCTACTATTCGTATCAGTTCCGAATCCGAAAACCATAGAGTATATAACCAGAAATATAGACGAAATAAGGGCCATATATTCCTGGTAACTTATCACTGATACATCACTTATAAATATCAACTCTCGTTTGCACTGAAATTACAAATTAGAAATCTGAAATAGTACAGCGTCAACAACTGACCCGTGTGTACTTCTCCGTATATTCCAAAAATATTCCGTATTTATTGTAATAAAGATAATATCTCTAACAATGACGTGCTGTTCAATTCGGTGGTGTGGGGAAAAACAGCAAAACATCTAATTACAAAACAAACGGAATCAAATTTCATAGATAATTAAACATGTAATTTTGCAACTTTCGTCCATTACGGCAAAGCTTAAGTTAACTGGTCGATTTGAAGTGAAACAATTGACGACACCCGTCAATTGTTTCGAATTGCGGCTGGCCAATCGGAGCGCAGGTATCATAGTAATGACATGGCAGAATAGTATTCAATCAAATTAAATGACATTTCGTCTCTATTTCTGGGTATATATTCGATGCCGAGAAATGGCGGTCCGAAATGTGCACGTGATATTCGTATTTCCTCGGATTGGAATCGGATTTAGTACACAAGCGAGATCCGAAGTGGGTCCGAGTTTTCTAGATTTCCATAGTCTCGGATTCAAAAGGAATACGCATCGGATGTAATGCGCAAACGCGCTTATCCTTCAAAACCAGAACACAGTAATTCTCACATTACTTCTAGATGGCAAAAGTAGGTAAGATAGTACCTCCCAGAACGAACTCTTTCACAAAAAGTTCTTCTGCTAATATTTCACAATAAAGAAAACAATATAATTTAATTCCTTTCCTCCATTTGTCAGAATCATGGCTACCTTATCCCAAATTGACGTCGCCGCCCAATTAAGGCATGTATTATTGAAACGGCCCATACAATGGCTGTCGCATATTCACCCACTGAATGTGTAATGGCGGTTTTTCTTCGCAGTTGAAAGGAAAATTTTACGACAAATATTTTAAGCTGGCTAAAGAAGTTGTAACAATAATAAACTGCCGTACAAACACACCAATTACTAGGATTTATAGTATTCCCTGTATTGTAAGAACCAAAGCAACGAAATTCATCATCATCATATTATGCAGCCAGACTTTATTTATAATATAAAGTGACGGGAGGAGCAAGTCGTGTGTCTGGTGGTCCATAATAATTGCAGTGCCACTCAGAGCTTCAAATCGCAAAGATCTGAGGGGCACTGCGTCTGTCACCTTGAGACAACGTCGACAAGTCCCATGTGTCTGTAATTTCACCAGCGCCTTTACCCTTCAAAACTGGAACGCAGTAATTGTCACATTACTGCTAGACGGCCGAAATAGATAAGGTCCCAGGATGAATTCTTTCACTACTAACTTCACTTACTCCTGGGCAAAGGCCTCAAAGTTTTTCTGCCACTCCTCACGGTTCTGTGCTAGATTTCAGGTTCACCTATATCGCCGCTAGACGCCCGACATTCCTGTACGCAGGCCTTGAACGACTTTCAGTTATCTTCCTGAAGGAGTACCATCTGTCATCTTGCGTGCGTGCCCTGTCCAGCTCCACTTAAGTTCCGTGTTGCCATTCCCTACAAAATTAACTATACTAACAAAACACAGAAGTTTTGAACGGTTTAGGAAATGTAACTATTTTTCCGGATTTAAAACGCGTATATTTGTTTTTTCAAACAAACCGACGTTTCAGGCCCTTTACAGGTCTCATGGTCACGGTTGACTGAGGTAGTACAGTCTTCTTAACTGCCAAAAAAAAAAATTGTAATAATGAAATCTATTAAATTGGCTTTATAGTCTAGTGTCAACTATTCGTGTCGCCAAGGAGCATATAGATGTCGCTGTTATAATTTTACGAATATCGCGTATTTTTTTGTAAAGAGAAATGATTTCCTATGTACTATTAAAATAAATGAAATAAACAAAATATTGAAGAGATGTATGTAAATAAATAAGTTCAACTTAACTTTTAATAATTTAAAATCAATATTTAGACAATAAATTCGAAAAT
>NW_020653850.1:22269710-22304829 GCF_003589595.1 Hyposmocoma kahamanoa | reverse complement strand
ACATATAACACACAATTAAATCGAAAGAAACTTAAAGTCGTAAAAAATTTAAACATATTAGTAAAAATTTTGAAACAAGTATGACATACAAACGACATCTTATTGACGTAAAGGACAAAATGCAAACCTTTCAGAAGAAGCAGTAAACATTTTCTTGTTAAGAAAAACTGTTGTTACTTTTTGTTTTTTGACCTATAATTTGATATAAACTGCCTCTGTGGCCGAACGCTTATCATGCTGGTTTGCCACACAGAGATCCCAGATTCGATTACGCGATTATTCCGGCATTTGTGAATCGACGTTGATGATTCGTTTTTTTGTTTGAAAGAGGATACCTCAGTATTGGTCCAATTTAAATTTGAAGAAAAGAAAATATTCCACCTCTAAGGGTGGCAAACTGGGGGATAAAAACGGTTTCGCGCACTTTCCGGTAACCAATTGTTAACTTTTTATAAAATCAGGTTCTACGTACAATATAATTTTTTTTTCTTCTTTCCATAAAGGAAAAGGCAAATACAGCCGAGTCTAGGTACATTATTCTTTTTTGGTATATGAAGTTGAATTATGTTTCTGTAAATATGGCCGCCACAAAGAGGATAGGCAATTTGAGGCGGCGTGCTTAGATTGACTCGGGATTCCTTAAAACGGGCCGATACGGGTATTTTAGTTCGAGATTCGTATAATTTCGCGTTTTAGTCTTCGATTAAGGCACAATAGCACTATTCTGTTCCACTTTAAACTAGATTTCACAAAATAATTGAAAGTCAAAATAAAAACGACACTTTTCCCTCCAAAAGGTCCAGAGCGAATCTGTACAATATAAGCAATGTTTGAAGTAGGTTTCCGTTTTTAATGTGTCTATTTTGATTGAAAATGACGCTGTCGTAAATCTTCAATTCTTCTCGTAGCGGATTCGCGTAATGTCGTTTAAACCCACACAGTATGTGCTCCGTATTTGTACGTAATGTATGTAATACATACAGAAATTAGGTTTGCAAACAAGTGAAACACGATTAAGATAGCCTTAAAAATCGATACACTTACACGAGACGAATAGACGTGTCGTTTAAATTCCTGATCGTACATTGTTTGTTAACGTATGGCAAACTGTACTTACCTATTTGTTAGTCACATTGTGACATCTACTGAATATCGCGTGAAGATATTGATTTTTCTCAAGCATGCTTGGAAATGTTCGCGTTACTTTCAAAAAACGAACACGGAAAGTTTGTTATTTAAGGACCGTGCGACTTCTTCACGGCCAAGGCCTGCAAAGTATGAAAGACCATCAGTGTCCTCTTCTCTAAACTTTTAAATCCACCTACTAATAACTGCCCAGTGTTCTTAATTAGAGAATTTAAAAATACCCATACTGGTGGTACGGAGAAACCATCTTCCCTGTTGAAATTAGGATGTTTTTTAATTTCAATGGCCTCTCGCGGCCATCAGAGGAAAAACTGGATACCAAACTGGTGGTACGGAGAAATACGCGATTTAAATCCGTGAAAATAGTTTAATTTCCTAGATGTATTTGCAATTCTCTGTTACATTTATTGTATAGGGCCCAATGAAGCCGAAGAAATGCTGGTGATGATCAGTTGTAGCCATATTTTACCTATCGAACTGTAGGTTAACCTTAAAAATCAGAGACACCAAATTACGTTCATTCCTGTAATTTATTTCCCGATGTCCATCCATTCGGAGATAAGCTACGATCAGTTGCGGAATTCAAATTCGGCCAATTAGTCAGTCCGGTGGGGCAATTGTTTATTCTTCATTCCTCGCCCTTTTTAATCTCGTCGGATTACCATTGATGACGCAATTTCAAGATCTTAATGTTGCGATTGTCGGATTCTGAGGTGAAATGTTGGGTCGTCTACGAAAATTGTAAGAGATAAAATTTTATTCTCCTGTCTGCGGTAGTATGCCAAGAAGTTGATAAAGTTGATAAAACTAAGGCCGCAAATTCGCACCAAGGGGGCTTTCAGTGGGAAGCTGCGTTTCTACCAGAGAAATTTGAAAAGTGGTGAGGAACCAGAGAAAAGGTGTTAAAAAGGTGGAATGACGATGTAAGGATGTCACATCGTCACAGCTGGTAGCTGTAAAGGTACCTGGCAGAATGAAGAAAAACTTTCATAGATTTCTCACAGATGGCACTACGGCAAGAAGTCGTTAAAAACACCAAAAACAATATGTGCTTTGTGTTCAAAAATTGGTTGGGACTGCTGGTTCGTTCCATGGTTTAGTAGGGAAAGCATCGACCTGGTAGGCTGAAGACGCTGGTTCAAATTCAGCTGGATCGAATAATTATTTCTACCTTGACCCGGCCGGGGTCGAATTCGGGGCCTCAGAGATTTCTACACTAGGAAAGGCAGTGTGCAAGCCACTTAGAGGTCATTAATGAAAATAAAATTCAGAAGTTACAAATAGTAATCTACAGTAATATAAAATGTAATTACCTCCATAGTTAAAATGATGTATTAATAGATGACTTGTTCGCAGTAGTTTGGCGTGTGACGATGAATAATAAATGAAGCCTTATTTAGAGTCAACATTTATACAGACCAAATCATTGACTTACAATTATATGGACGTCGGGTCCGCGCTAAAAAGTGTCCGAACTTATAGGGCGTTAAAATCGTATACAGAGCGTCATTCACGCTTTAGTCTTTGTTTGTTCGACTGACAGTGAAGCAAGCAAAATAAGACAGTACTGCGATGACATTACAATTTAAATTCAACGTTTTAGCTTTTTCATATTCCTTTACATGTCACTACGTTTAAATAGGTTGACTTGGGACATTTTTTTCGTGGTTTTAGTATTAGACCCGTCGTCCATTTATTTGTAAGTCAATGGACCAAATGTAAAAGTATAGAATACAGTATTTTCATTTCGGTACAATGTATTCAACCTGCAAGCAGGTGGACAAATGTAATAGTATTTATTGTGTTTTATGTACCTACAGTTAATTGCATTTTAATATAATGTATAGAAGCAATGTGTCAAAAGCCATCTTGTCAGTTGTAGTGGTTGTAGTTTAAAAGTACGCCCTTGCAGTAATTTAATGTCATTTGGTAAATTATTAAAAATCTTGATGCACATGATGAAGCAGTTATTCGTATAAATTATCTTATGGCAGCGAGGTTGGTATAATTGGTTCATAGTTTTAGCTCTAGTTTGTCTTTGAATTATTTCGCCACATATCCTGAAATGTTGAGAGTGATTGTTGACAAACACACAGACCTGTCTCTAACATACATGCTGGCGAGTGGAAGTATATTGAGTTATTTGAACAAGGGTTTGTTTGTGTCATCTGGTTTAACGTCGCACTAATATTTGTTAAACTACTTGCAGGTTGAATACAGTGTACCTAATTTTGCCTAAGATCTATAGAATTACCGTATACTGGTACATGAACATACTGTATTGTATAATTATTAATACAAAGATCGAACACTCAGAAAAAACTCTATGAGAAATCTATGAAAGATTTATCACCCAGTTAGTACCTTTACAGCTACCAGTCCTGGCGAGAGATGTCGCTATTCACTGTATTAATTAAATTTTTATTGAATTGATATTCAATTTTTTTTTTTGTGAAATTACTCCACTAGTTTGTTATAACTATTAATACAAAGATCGAACACTCAGAAAAAAGTCAGAAAAAATAGTACTAAAAGTAATAGTAGCCATACCGATGCGAGAAGAAGTCGGTTCGAATCCGACCGGATCGTAGGAATTTTTTCTGAGTGTTCGATCTTTGTATTAATAATTATAACAAACTAGTGGAGTAATTTCACAAAAAAAAAATTTAATATCAATTCAATAAAAATTTAATTACTATTGTATTGTACTTTTAAGATATTCAATTCAATCATTATTCATTAAGAATATATTATGAGTCAAAAAGAACAATTTAAAACAAACAAAATAAAAATGTAAAATAAAAAACAACGATTCATAAAATGAGCAACAAATTTAAAATTCTTCTGCGGAATAACAGCATATAGATAAACTACTGGTGACCGCGAATTCGTCTGCTTAAAAAGAATAACCGTACTGTACCAGTTATCATGCACGAAGAGATCCCGTATTTGATTCCCGAACCGGTAGAAGTGTTAATATGGCCTATATTTGCTTCTCTCGTGAGTTTGGGTGTAGTTTATAGCCAATAATCTGCGTCCGCAATCAAATAAATGCAGTATGGTGTGTATCTGTGTTGGGGTGTATTGTGATCAAAGCCTCCATCTCACCTGATGGAGATTGACACACATCTCAATAATAAATAAATAACGCACACACTCATTACCTCGCACTACGGAAACCCTGTGTCACGGGCGCCATAAATTACACCCAAACTCATGAGAGAAATAAATGTAGGCCGCACAAATATTTAACCCGGCCCGGGAATCGAACCTTAGACGTCTGCGTGGCAGTTCAGCATAGTAACCATTCGGCCACTGCAGATATCTTATTTATTTAAGAATCACTGAACTATTTACAACGCGTGATCAACTCAAAATAAAGTTCTTGAAAAGCTGATGAAAATTTTATCAGAAGTAAAAGCTTACCTAAATATTTAAGAACGAGGAGTTGGTTCGTGAACAGACGGCCTTACTTAAGCCGCTAGTCAACGAAACGGCGCAATAAAGCAAGACGTTGAAAATTCACCACGGGCTTTGTTCACCATTTAACATTCCGGCTTGCTGAAAAGAATATCAGCTAACCCATTAGTTGACTTTTTTTATAATACCAAGTCACGGGACGAACATGTCGTGGGTCTGGTGGTAAGCGACACGCCTGTCCTTAACAGTTGCAGTACCACTCAGAGCTTTAAAACGCAAAGAACGGAAGAACACTGCCACTGTGCCCAACGCCCTGAGACATAAGTCGACAAGTCCCATATGCTTATAACAACTGGTCCGCAATTGAAACTCCTAGCAACACAAAATTTTAAATATTAGGTTAAATGTTAAAAAAAAATTACACGGACAACCATTAAATTGAATCTTATTACTAGTTATTACTTAAGGTAGGTTATTACTTGGTGTATACTCCGCATATTAGTTTGATGCAGTAAGCGAACAGCTAGCTACGAAGTGAAGATTGAAAATCAGCAATGCCGAGTCTTTAACCTTTTTATCCACATTAGTCATTGACTTACAATTATATGGACGTCGGGTCCGCGTTAAAAAGTGTCCGAACTTATAGGGCGTTAAAATCGTATACAGAGCGTCATTCACGCTTTAGTCTTCGTTTGTTCGACTAACAACGAAGCAAGCAAAATTAGACAGTACTGCGATGACATTACAATTTAAATTCAACGTTTTAGCTTTTTCATATTCCTTTACATGTCACTACGTTTAAATAGATTGACTTGGGACATTTTTTTCGTGGTTTTTGTATTAGACCCGTCGTCCATGTATTTGTAAGTCAATGCCTTTTTGTTTTATTTATTTTATTTTATGTATTTATAATTTTACCAGTACCCTTATCTATAATGCTGATATAATTGCTTTTCAGCAGAAATAGGTATGGTGACAGTGCTTCCCTGGACGAACTCTTTCATATCAAATCAAGAAGAAAAAAGAAATCTTATTTAAAATGTGCCGCCGTTAAAAATCTTATTTAAAAGCACTCTACATGTTAAAATGTAACGTGTATGATAGAAAACATATTTTCAGCATCTTTTGATGCTGCCTCTCCATATATCGATACAGCACAATAGCTACCAACAGCCTTACTAATAAAAAACAACTGAACATCCCTATAATCATTATTTAGTTAAGCATTATTTAAAATTTTAAGCACTATTCAAGTTCCTATTACCTATAAAAAAAGTTAAATACTGCTTAGTTAAATAATGTTTAATGATGAAAAAATAATTACCATGGCAACATTAGAAGATAAAACCATTAAAAAGCTACAGAAAGCCAAAAAACAGAAAAAAAATTGCTGTCAGATTGCTGTCATTTGATATTTGGAGCGAAAATCAAAAAATTTAATCAGAGACAAATACTAACTAACTCATTGTCTATTATCTTTAACATATTTTCTTTGAAAAAACGATATCGTTTCCTAAACTCATGTTCTAACTGGAGCAGTGGATCGTGTCGTTTCTTGTTCTTTGCGCGCCTCCGTCTAAAATACAGCAAATCTGTTATATCACGCCGAAAATTTTCCATTTTTTCACAATTCAAGTTAAAATTTTGTCACAATAAAAATCAAAACAAATCTGCTTAACTCGTTGACGTTTTCTAACCTGCTAACAGCTGATTAATGTCAGCCATCTTAGTTAGCGAGTTAAACAAGATTCCTAGGGTGTTTAATGACAGCTATTTAAAAAACAAATTAATCAATCATATCACTAATTTTTGTTTATAGGTAAGATTTTTTTAAAACATTGTTTAAAGCGTTATTTAAAGTTAAATAGTGTTTATAAGTAAGGCTGTTAGTTAATATCTACAACCTGCCAGTTTATCATGGCAAGACCGCTCTGGCAAAACCACATACCTAACTTACCAGTTGACCAATACATACGTACATACACGTATATAAATGTACAAGGTATGTAATGTATGCCGTGTGGATGGAATATGTAATGCTGTGGCCACCTTATTGAGGGGTACCACATCGTCAATGAGAATAGAAGTGTTGTAGAGTAGTCTTGGTTGTTCGGTTTTTAAATGCTTATTCGTAACAATGAAAAAGGGCACTGATAGTCTTGTAGGCGCATGAGTGACTATCAGATACGTACATTTGCGAATGTTAGAATAGAATAGAATAGACATTTATATCAACGCCGCAACACAGTTAAAAAAAAGATTATGCAAACTAGGAAAACAAATATATAATATAAATGATAAATCTGAAATAGATTTCTCATGGATGGCGCTACGACTAAAAAGTCGTTGAAAGACCAAGTACAAAGACACGATGCAAGCACATAGAAAAATTCGTGAGGTCCGTTGGTTCGTTCCATGGCTTAGTTGGTATAGCGTCTGGCACGGTATGCAAGAAGACGTCGGTTCGAATCCGGCCGGATCAAAGGAATTTTTTCTGAGTGTTCGATCTTTGTATTAATAATTATAACAAACTAGTGGAGTAATTTCACAAAAAATAATTGAATATCAGTTCAATAAAAATTTAATTAAGGAAAACAAAATTAAAAATTATAATTAATAAACAAAATAAGAAATATAAAAAGCAACATTAAATAAGACAAATCTAACAAAAAACAAAAAAAAAACAGGTTATAACGACTGCATATTTTGTACTGTCATTTGTGTGATTGTGGCGTACGCAAAAGGATTTAATTCAGCATAAGCCACAGCCACTATTGACTGTGGCGCTGGTATTCAATGAGCCAGCCAACGTGTGTGTCGCGAAATAAAAGAACTTAAAATAAACTACTTAAATATTTGTGTATATGTCCTTTATACACATCGTTACTGCTATGTATTATATTAAAGATCGTAAAAGTACATAAATATAGCAAAAAAAATATAAATATACCTAGTGTGTGCGTTTATAGTGTGGTGGTTTAATTACGTAACAAATAAAATTATGCAATATACAACTCGTGCAATTGTTAAGTCATAATACTTCTCAGTAACGGGAATGTACGAATTAATTAATGAAAGAATGAATGAATGAATGACGCCAACGGGGAAGGAAAAAATTATAATGAAACCTTCTTGTCGAAGAAAGAACAAACCTTTAGAATTGGGTCAGCGTGTTAAAGGGAGCTATTGCTCCCTGTTTTTTTATAATATCAACTGACGGGACGAACAAGTCTTGCGCCTGATGGTAAGCTACACGCATGTCCATAACAGTTGCAGTGCCACTCAGAGCTTTAAGCCTGAGACATAAGTTGACAAGGCCCATGTGCCAGTAGTTTCACCAGCACCCACACATTTATGCTAACATTACTGCTTGCCGGCAGAAATAGGTAAGGCGGCAGTACTTCCCTGAACGAAATCTTTCAAAAGGAGTTCTGCTTCTACTAAAACACTTGACAATAGACGTTTAGCTTTATAATAGTGATACGTAACGATAGCCTAAATATTATCTTTATTTATTTTTTTATTAGCAGGTTTGTATTAACGATGAAAGTGAATAAATAAACATTGTAAAGAAACTGTCTTTTGGAAGTTCGTAAAATTCTTCTAAAGGTCTTTGTGGCCTATGGTCTAAATCCTTCCTTTAGAAGACATTCATATCTTGAATACATATCGGTCTTTACAACACTAAAGGAAGTTTCAAATTTGACGGAAATAAAGTATTATTTAACAAAAAAAAAGGAAAACAAAGTATAAAACTTGGAACTCTAAAGTGATAGAACGTGTACAATGCGAAACATTTTTTTAATAAGGTCAACTCTATGTGTCAATATGCTTACTTCTTATACAGGAGATCCGAGTCTTATCCTCCGCGGAGATTCATTCGATTTTCGGACTAAGTTCCGTTTAGTTTATTTTTACACCTCAAAAAATTTTTAGTCTAGACATTTTTATGACTACTCAACAGTTTCCTAGTTGTCAATATTGAGCCTTCATTATCAATCAAGTAAGCTGATTGGTTGACAGCTGACCAATGGTATTTCTTACCTCAATTTTAATTTTCGATTTTTCAACGCCATTGATCCAAAATAAATAAATCGCCCATTCAAGCAAGACCTTTCATTAATGCTATGTTGTTTTGAATTTGCAAATATTTATCTAGGCACGATATACTATTTAATACTGGTGGTTTGCCATCATTAAGTGCTATTATTTTTTATGAATTATTTATATGTGGCTCTGACTAAGGATTTTTTATAGTCTTATAGTGTTATTGACTATTTAATGTTTAATATGAAAGTAATAAGCGCAATAGCATTCACAATAATTACTCATTTGTGATATCTTCTTTTGTTTTTAACGACTGTTTGTTTCAATTGTTTAAACCGGCTTATAACCAAACGGAACATCTGATGGAAATAAATAACAGCCCCTATAAACCATTGCGATAGTAAGGTAGTAAGTAGTAAGTATCTTTTCATCGCAAATGCGCTACTGGCCGTAGGAAATGAGATCCTTAAACTTTTTGTTGTTTTTTTTTCTCATTTTTATTGTTGTGCTTTACGAAGTTTGAAGAGGACCTGGCCATTACCATATAATTGATATTAGCATTTAATGAACATACGTTTAATACGTGTATACCAAAGGTATATAAAGTTCCAGCATGCGGTGGCCACTAGAGAATTCTTTGGTCCTATCGGCCATCCGACTTGCGAGCAATGTGCAATATTTGTTTTATTGAATATTAAGATTCTCACCTCGCTAGCTCGGAAAGGCTTTCTTCCTCATTAGAAATCTGCGTGCAAAAGCTTTTTTTACACGCCAGGGTGGAAAAGGTTTTTGAAATTCGAACTTGACGATGGACTGTGGTGCACCTAACTTTTACTTCCGATGAAAAAAGAACAATGACACGTTCAACTACGCGATTTGTTGCACGTTATTTATGTAATATAAATCTGTTGGTTTATTTTATGTTTATTATTCTTGACATTAAATTGACAACGATAACTAATTTTGTTTTTTAAAACTGATTTGTTATAGTCCGACTGTTTTTCTTTCTTCTACCATTTTCCTCGCTATAGTAATAATATTAATAATAATAATACATACACTCAACATGACACTAGGGAATCTTGTCGCGGGTGCCAAGTACACACACATAGACAACCGCAAATGGCACCCAAACTAACGAGAGAAATAAATGTAGGTCGTACAAATATTTTTCCCGGCCCGGGAATCGAACCTGGGACCTCTGCGTGGCAGCCCTGCATGGTAACCATGCGGCCACAGAGGCAGTTTAGTGAGGTGAATAGTTGTGTGTTTCTCTCGGTAGCAAAGTTGTTTTGCGTCTAGTGCCTTGAAACCCTTGCTACACTCAGGATTCTGTTTTTGATCCATCTTAGTACTTCTTAGTACCTACGCTTGCTCAGGTTTTAATATAAGCACTCGAGTCAAACAACAACTTTGCAGCCTTGCATAACAAATAACTATTTTGTGACAATACTTCAGTACTTTGTTGTTATCACTGATACAAAGATAAAACAAACACAAAGAAAAATTCCTCCGATCCGGCTGGACTCGACCAGCGACTTCGCCATACCTGGGCTCTATCGCTGTCCTCTCCTCCAAACTGAATTTACAGACACGTTGGTGCAATTACGGGGAAATGAGACTTGTCAACTTACTCTCTGGGTCAACTTGTTATCTGGGTCAAGGCACTGTTAGCAATGCCCCTCAGATCTTAGTGGTTAAAGCACTGACACTGCAACTTTTATGGACGGGTGTGTCGTTTACTATCAGGCGCACGGCTTGGTATATATATATATAATCTTTGTTTTTTTTATTTTTCACGACTATTTTGCCGTTGCGCCGCCTGTGCAAAACCTACGAAATAAATAAATGAATGAAATTATAAAAAAACATATACATTTTTCTTACGATCTGTATAATTACTGTATTCTGGCATGTAAAAGTATTCTATTATATTTCTAATAATAAACAGGAAAAGAGGCTGTAAATTAAAAGAGAATATGTGTTTTTTAAAGATTTTTATTAGAAAAAAGTAAAACGTAAGGAACATTTTAATGAATAGCAAAAACAAAAGATCAGAATTGTTTTGTTCAACGTAGTATCAATTAAATAAATAATGACCACAAAATTGCTAAATTATAAATGCTTTCTTCATTGTCGTAGTACAAAGTTAATGTGAGTTGTTAAGGCTGAGATTGTAAATGGCAGTACAATTTTTAGAACAGCGTTTCTTAATACGTTCGCGGACCCCTGAACGTTTGAACTTACCTCGATCAAAAAAGTATGTAGATTCATAAAATAATCATATTCGTTTCAAATTCGACTGTTTATTTTAATTAAGGGGTCTACGACATTGTTGCTGAAGAAGTTTGAGAACCGCTGTTTTAGAAGAAAACTACGTTTTTAATAATTATAAAATACCACTGATTCACTATACACTACTACGTATTCTTTATGATAATTGTGTTTATCTTGTTTGGGCTCCAGGCAGTGCGTACGAACCATTTTCCATAGCATTATCGTTGTAAACTAGACTCCGCCAAAAACATGATGTTGACACGTGCTTCTTCAGTCCCTTCCATGGACGTTGCAATACGTCCGATACGTCGAGGTAAATTAAGTGTTGATCCCGCATAACAGTGAAAGTGTTGAACCAATCACTTTGGAAAAAATATATCGTAAAATTGAATTTAAAACAAATAAACCTATTCATTAAGTATTTTATATATACCAATTATTTATTTTTAAATATCAATTGAATTAAATAGAACACATACACTATATGATGCATTGACTTACAATTATATGGACGTCGGGTCCGCGCTAAAAAGTGTCCGAACTTATACGGCGTTAAAATCGTATACAGAGCGTCATTCACGTTTTAGTCTTCGTTTGTTCGACTGACAGCGAAGCAAGCAAAATTAGACAGTACTGCGATGACATTACAATTTAAATTCAACGTTTTAGCTTTTTCACATTCCTTTACATGTCACTACGTTTAAATAGGTTGACTTGGGACATTTTTTTCGTGGTTTTTGTATTAGACCCGTCGTCCATTTATTTGTAAGTCAATGATATGATGTACATTTTTCGAATGGCTTTATTTCCGTTTGTCAAAAACTAAATTCTGAAATAAAGCGACTGCTCTGCCTCTCGACCCAAGCAGCTATATTCTTAACTACGTACATCGTTAATTAAAACTGGTCTTATATTTCATTTTCCGAAAACTATAAGTAATTTTTTTTTAATGTCGCAGCCTTAACAATCTCTTAACACTCCAGAAACTTATTGAGTAAAATGATTTAGTACAAACCCGAAATTAAGTCTAACATTTCACTAAAATAACATAAAATGCATGTACAACAATGGATGTTCATTTATTTTGTCCCCTCATGACGTTCGTTGGCATGGTAACCCATCACAATTTTTTTTTCCAAAATAACATTTGTTTGAATTTTCATTACGCCGAAAACCAAATTATAACGAAGCCGTTGTTCTTTCAGGATATGATGGATGTATAGCGCAAAGACACGATTAGGTTCGGTTAGGTTTAAAAGAAAACACATTATATATTCTTGTTGGTCATATCAGCATGCCATACTGATATGACCAACAAGAATTGTTATCTTACGGCTGTGAAAACATCTCTTCAAGACACCAGGTCTTTATCAACCACGCGCCACGTAGCACGCAAATGTAGTTTTAAGGCGTCGGGTTAACCGCGCAAATACAATATTTAGTAGTGAGTCATATGATCGTACACTTTAATTTGGTCGCATGTTATTAGCTATCTATTTTATTATTTGTTTGTTTCTTAAGCGTAAGGTATAGAGCCGTCAGCTTAAACAAGCAACAAATAATTAATAAACCCAAACCGTAATTTTTATTTGTAAAAGAACTGTAATTATAAAAACCCTCCATTTTTTCTTCAACAGTCCCAAACCATCATGTTTTTCTACAATCTTAGCTATCTATCTTTTTAAAAGCTTCGAACTTCTGCATTTTTAGGTTGTTTATCGTAGGAAAGTAGTGATACGTGTTTATTTAAACATCTTTATTGAAATATTTAATCTATGCCGTTTAGATTTAAGTATTTAGTAGTATTTTAAATAGGTAATTCAAAATGTTGTCTATTATGTAAATGTTGTCATATATTTAGAACCATTTTCAAAAAGTTAAATTTAATTTTACTATAAGTAAATAGGTAATGCCTCATAAAATACCTCATTACCGTTTGTTTACTTATAGTTAATTACTAAACCGAGGAAAAATTTAAATCTAATTAAATTTGGTAGTATGGCTCGACGCCCTAGCTTGTCCCGGAGGACGAAAAATTTTACTACTAATTACTAAATCCTTTTTAATATGGTGCGGAAGATATTTCTATCAGTATTTGTATACATTTCTCCAAAGGGATAGAATGAAATCAATCAACCAAATCAGTAATTATGTACAGTCAAGCTTGGCACTTTGTGCTTTGGACCATTCTTATCGTAAGCAGCATAGAGTTGGATTTAAGTCTTAAGTGTAAAGCTTGACGTGCTCTTGACCCTGTACGTAAGTCTAGCAGGCCTTATATAATATTATTGTTCCAGTACGTATCGCTAATTTTGTAGCATACAAATTAATTAACTAAACTGATTTATCAAATGTCAAATCTTAATTTTAGTTCCGATTATAATGCATGTTATTATTTTGTCCTAATTAATTCCTGTTCTATGTTTACGATATTTAAATGTTAACCGCTCAAAAATCCGAAATTACATTTGCCTGAAACAACGTTTGCTCGAACTTTCGTAATCCCGATTTATAACGAAGCCATTATTATTTCAGGGTGTATATACGCTTATCGCGAAATAGATTAGATTAAGTTAGGATTGTTTTATAATGTTCTTTAAAAACGTTTTTCCTCGGAAATTTACTTTCAGGAATGTGAAAATTCGCACTTCTGATAGATAACCTATTTCTATAATTTGTTACCTGTCTAACAGGCTTTCCTAGTCCATAAATTAAATAAACGCCTTTGTTAAAACTGGCATTGTCATTTGCAACAAGAACAAGATTCAGCAGCTCATAGCGTACAGTTTTGCAGAAGACAGTATTCACTACTGTAAATGTCAAGCCTGTTGTTACAAAGCAAGGACTGACAAATTTTAAAAGGGACCGTTTTAAACAATTGAGCACTTGTAAAATTGAACGGAAACTGCAGTACAGCGACGAATTTTTTTTAACACGTCGTCCAGGCGCAGTTTCAGACCTCTCCGATTAGTAAATAACAACATTGCAAATGCTATATCTATCCTCTACCATGAGCTTACAATATAGATTGTCGTTAGTGATCGTGTAAAATAATAAAAAAACAATACTTCTGCTTGTGACAATTTGGCGTAGCGTCGATTTCTGCCATCCGGGGCTAACCTTAAATTTGCTGCCCCTCTATTAACCGATTACGAAAGTAGTCGTTCGTTCGTTCAAGCAGGCTTGCCTCGATTGTGTTTTTATGTTCGCCTGCGTGCGCTACCTTTGTGTTGTTCAGGATTTTCTCAAACAATGAATATTTTTTTCAAATTTTAAGTAAAAAAAACCCCTGCACCCCTATGCCACGCCACTGCGCTATACCATGTCAAATTGTAAAATATTTGTCGCTGCTGTTATCGATTACTCGTACTTGATGACGTCACAAAATTGAGTAAAAAAAATTACCAATTCAGTTTCAGGTTTTATTTCCAAAAATAGTGTACCATATACTGTACAAGGTGCCAAGTTAATTCTAACCGGCAGCGGTACTACACGTACAGATGCAAAAAATATGAAAGGTAACTAACAGATAGGTCCAGGCAGTCGTTCCCATAAGGACTCGTCTAGACACGTATCGACAGTTCTGATGTTTCTCACACTTAAATAAAATACGGATCAAGTATGGTTCAAGTAGTCATCATTCGAGGGAAAAATCTTAACAGCGCGATGTAGAAATTAAGTAAAAAGGGTCAATGCCACCTAGCGGATTTTTAGAGAACTATATGACAAACAAAGTTGATTAAAAAGTATTTAGTATAAAAAAGGTTTGTTACACAATTTAATTAAATAACATATAAATATTAAACAACATCACATGTTGTTCCGATCCCAAAGTAAGTTGACATAATTGATATTTTTAAACCAGGATCGCGCATTGGTATTTTGATTATGGAGTATGATTATAAAATATAAATAAAATACTGAATAATTCTGTACTTAAGATACTATAGTTCAACTACCACAAACAACACGTCTACCTACTATGTCATTTTTAAAACACGGAGCGACCGTTTCAATTCTATAATTAATGAGGCGTGTGACAACTCACGCTATGCAACGCGAGTGCCTAGTTATGCGAATGTGTGCGTGTACACGACGCGTGGTGAGCGTGCACACATACAAGCCGCGCTGCTACGTTTGTATGTAGTTACTTATTTCTTTTAATTATACTGTGAAACTATCGAATGTATAGTGTTTATCCAATTCATTATACGAATCGATATCATTTGGATGTGCGTTTATACGTTATCGACTGTAGCAATGTAATGGATTTTTTGGATAGAAACTCAGGGAGAAGGTAACAGAAATTCATGGTAGATACTGGACATAGGAGTGAACTGCGCTCACATAAATTAATTTACGTTTTTCCGCTTGATCTCTCGTATCCCGGTTTAAATTTCCCGGGAATTGTTTTTATTGCTCGAACGTCATTCAAGGGGAGAAAAAGTGATACAGGAAGTACACAACAGTTTAAAATTCTAAATAAAATTAGAATCGTTTGGTACAAAAATACGTTTTATGTTATTTTTTATACAAACAATAACTTAGCCATCTAAATATAATAAATTACAACGATTCGTCTGATGTTCTTTTTTGTGTTTCGAATTATTACCGAAATGTCCCCAGATCGACTTCCGCCCCAGGGGGTTATTACGAAAACTTTGCCCAATTCCGGTAATAATCCTCGAATTTTACGACTGGCAATTCGTAGTGGCAAGTCTTTAGGATATTTAAATTACAGAAGCACCTTTATCTGGCTACAAATTGCATCTTGTAGTTAATGAATAAGGTCTAATAATTGAATCCACTCAAGGGGGAGAATCAGTAATACTTAATATGAATCAGAAAACATAATTACGCGGGATTACATTTTCTAAAAACATGTTTATGAAAAAGGGGCCAAGGTTATATAATAATAGAATTGAATTCTACGTAGATCCCAACTTCAACTAGCGGTCATTGAAGGCCAAGTACAGAAATATATAACAATACAGATGTTGTGCAAATGTGCGGTATCCCACCAATCTAAAGGTATGTCATTCAATATATCGCGTACTTGGCATAATAAGGCCACGACATAATGCAAATTTACAACTTTTCGGGAAAGAAGCTTCTATAGTAAATATTCTTCCAAAGAAATTAGCCGGTAAATTTATTACGCTTACGAGGGGAGTTAGAAATTTTTTCACATATACGTGACATGGTTCATGTTCTTTTATGACTTTAACGATAACATGTGGCTTTATTCGCCAATGGTACGATATTCTGAGTTTTATACGGCAGTAAATAGATTGAAAAGATTGGTGTAATACAAAACACATAACGTCGCCTAGCGTGGATACCTCGTATGTGATTTCTATTTAATTTGTAGTAAAAGTGGTGTAAAATGTATTAAATGTAATAATGTCTGTAGTTAGCATTTTAATTAGTTAAATTAGAACTTTTTCAAATACCATAAATACGACGACATTTAAAAGTTTTTCTTAATTAAAAATCATAAATGTGAAAACGCGTATGTACGCGCGTGAGTACGTCGCTACCTATATCCAGATATAGATAACGGTTCTACCAGAATTCATTTCTACAAGATTAAATGGGTTATATAGTGTGACTATGCAGATGTAAAATGATAAAGTTCCGTAGTCAAAAAAGGAGCAATAATTAAGAAAACACAACTACGGAATGCCTGTATTGTCGGCACCACGGTCTTGACCGTTATTAATACTGATTTTCCCCTTGTCGTGCTTTTAACTAATGTTATAATCAGTAACTAACTATAGGTAACGTAACGTACGTTTTTGTATTCAACATCGATTATTGGGCTTTTCTAAACTTAATTCCTTTTTAACTTTTCGATTAACGAGTTTGATACAAATTTTAACTGACTTCTTTATTGATTTACATTAAAATACTTGTTAACACACTGGTTAAGTTAATTTACCAAATACATAAACTTTGGTACAGTAAATTTACAATAATTAAGTTTGCGTCGCCTTTCAATCTGAAACAAAGTTTTAATTGAGTTATTAATATATTGGTACACGGTTAACTGTGAAATTACGTCACAATTTCTTGAACTATTGTACCGGTATTACTGCGAAGTAGCTGGTGACACTTTACAAATTGAACAGTGCAATGATCTAATTCAATTATGATTAAGTATGCTGACGATACTTAAGCTGTTGCATCAATATATTCCGATCTATTTTTTTGGAAATTATGGAAATTTTGCCTCAGCTCAGCTTTTACCAAAATCTCATACAAATATTAAACAACATCACATGTTGCTCTGATCCCAAAGTAAGTAGCTAAAGCACATGTGTTATGGAAATCGGAAACAACGACGGTGCCACAAACACCCAGACCCGAGACAATACAGAAAAGTAAATTTTCTACATGGACCCGGCCGGGAATCGAACCCGAGACTTCAGAGATGGCGACACCGTGAAAACCTGTGAGCGTGCGACCACCGAGGTCGTCATTCATAATTACCGGAAAGTTATTTTGAATTGACGTCTGACTAAACTAATAAGATACTTGAAATTTTTGGGTCAACGCCTTTTCCGAAATAATAGGAAGAGACGTAGATGGAGACGGAGAGACTGTGATAGATCAGATGGATGTAAAAAAATTCGCAAAATATTTTAGGGAAATCTTTAGCTTGAATATTGATCGTTTAAGTTTTTTCCATTCACCTTTCCCGACTGATCACTTCCGTGCTCCAGTGCTAAGGTCTTGTAGTTCGCTGCTGTCATCACTGGATGCGCTGACTGGACACCCGTTGGATGTGGACGGATTACCAGCGGCTGCAGCCATCGCCATTGACAGCGGGATTGTGATGAACTGCGGTTGTGATGATGATGATGCTGGAGATGACAATTATGATGAGTTTAGGATTTAAACTACGCAGCTTATAACGCAGACCATTTGAAATATCTTCACTGCTTTGCTAAAATTATAAACATAGACGTTTGAGCCCATTTCTCAATATTATAGATAGAATTTCTTCTGAAAATTCATAGCATTTGAATATGGTTTAATGGAAAGACCGGTCACTTTTAAAGGCGTAGGTCGTGATCCTAATTGAAAGTGGAATTGTGGATATCGATGGTACACCCTCACCTAGAAGATATCTGTCTGCCTCATTAGGCCCTTAAACATATCCTGGTGGTACCGTAGTTAGACGATTTGTGGTACAATCTGGTAATCTTACATTCCAAATGTTCAAGCTTGCTATAACTAAATTTGCTGAAGACAGCCTCCTTCCTATCGAGTCACTTACCACCTTCTTGTCCTTGATTAGCCAGTCCCAAAATGAAGCTAGGTGGATATCCCATTGCCAAGTTTCCAAGTCCAAGATTCGAGCCAAGTCCATCCAAGCCCACACCCGCTAGAACCCCCGAGTGGTATAACATTGCTCCTCCCGGAAGGTCGATTTTGGGCAGTATCTTTGGTAAAGTAGGTGCTTTACTGCTGTCGGCTTCTTGAGTCGTTGCTGATGTCGATGCTTGAGGGTCGTTGACGCGTTCCCTGAAATTATGGTAATTTGTCTTATTGTCCAGATGCACCAAGAAGACAAGTGGAGAGTAAGGAATAACGACGACTGTCTCTTAACTAACAAAACTACAAACAAAATGGTTACATGTATTTTCATGCTTCTTTAAAATATTGTCGCTATTACAGACGAGTGACACAATTGTGTATATGTTAATGCGTGTGTACGTATTAGTGAGAATTAACGTTGAAATTTCAAATTCCTTTAAGGCGAGGTATTTCAACGCGAGTCTATATTGTGGAGGTGAGGTGTGAGTTTCCGAATTTTGGGCTAAATGTGGATTTAATAACTACAGGGCTTCAGCTGAATATCAAAATTTAGCGGGTTCTCTGTAGTACTTATAGGGACATGTCCCCATATAAAATTCATGTACAAAGTTAGATATTTTATTCTTAAATAATTCGTTTTAGACTTTTGTTTTAGTGTGTTTTCAAGATTTTATATGATCGGTTAGAGCATTCCATCGTGTAACAGATTAGCATATTCTTTAGTAGCAAAACAGTTTTTCCCGCTTCTCTTCCGATGACTCGCCTCAATTTTTTATGCTCTTTAGCAATCCCTGGAGTTTCTTGCTCGGTTTTCTCAGGGACGTGAGCACAGTGAATGAGCCATACCTTGAAAAATTACGTTTTCAAGCGTAAACTTATTTTACCTGCTACTCCCTCCCGGTTCATTGTTATCAATGGTCCATTCTTGTCTATGATTCTGTTGCTGCAGCAGTTTCTCGGTCGGAGACTCAGGTTCACTGCCGCTCTCGTCACCGCTGTCCCCGGAAGATGGTGGCTCGTCCTGTAAAGAAGAGAATTGTAACTTAATACTTGTATCTCTCCCTTATTCAAAGGTATTATGATTTATGTTATTTGTATTCGGCTCAAAGAACACGCACAAGAAATGTCCAACAATGCGTTGTGGTTTACGACATCCATAATACGTGCCGCTAACTCAAAGAGGCTACAATTCGCGTCGTGGCTTTTATGATTTTGAACCCAACGTGTTGTGAATTTTTTTTTCGTTCAATCTGCGTTTATAAACACGTGAATAATTATTTATTTTTCATAACTAAGTTAACGTTGCAGTTCAGATCTTAATTTATTACCAATAATAGGTAAATGATATTTAGACTAGCGATGGGCGAGTCGAGTTATTTAACTCGGTTATCTCGAGTTACTCCTACAATGAGTCAACTCGAGTAACTTTTCCATGAACTCGAGCTAACTCGGTTCGGTGCCCGCCCCGCCTCCGAACCGAATACTTCATTCATACAGCGCTTCCGTAACCTTCGAAGCACGCTCGAGTCGCGAGCGATGGGCGAGTCGAGCACTCGGTCGGTTTGGTGATCTTCTCTCAAACCAACCGAGTGATCTCGTCGGAGTCTGAGTCTGGGGGGCTACTCTCGACCTCCGTCCGACATCCGTCCGACACAATTACTGTCATATAAGTAATATTCGACAAAGTTAAAAAACAAGTATCCAGTATGAAGCTTCATTCGCATCACGCTTCTTTTCATTTGGTCAGGTATTGCTTATTTGGCAGTAATTGTTTCGGACAGAGATCGAGAGTAAACCCCTGAGTCTGAGTGAACCTCGAGTTGCGGTCGGATCGTGCCCAACTGAGTGAGTCGTCGGTTCGAGTACTCACGACTCGCGGTTGCTCTGTAAGACACCGAGTCCAGTTAATTCGAGTTGCAACTCGACTCGAGTAACTCGAGATGAAAAAAATACAACTCGTCCCTTCGCTAAACTAGATCAAGGATATTGTTCCTTATCCAAGTCATTCGCATCGCTGAATTTCAAGATTGAGATTAACATTTTTCTTTAAGTTCTTTGTATTTTCGCGTTTGCAACATCATTGGTAATAAAACTATTTATCCGGATCTAAATTGCGTATACTCGTTTTATCAAACACGCCAATGTTTTGGGCTCTTTACAGGTCCCATTACCACGGCTCACTCATGGCCATGAGACCTTTGCAGAGACCAAAACGTTGGTTTGTTTAAAAAAAAACTGGATTTCAGATTCCATTTAAAATTTTTCTTTGAAGTTACTCAAACGCGTGAAAAGATTGGTGGATTTCAAATAAGCATGTAAGAAGCAACATCGATAATATCCTCCCTAAAAGCAACTTAGTACACTAACACCCGGAGGCTATTGTGTACCAAACTCGTAACGAGAAACCCACAAGCAGTCGGCCTCCGATACAAGAACATCTAACCGCAAATTGGAAGAGTTGTTATAAACCACGAAATTCTTTGTACCCAATGATACTTCTTAGATAATGAATTGTCGATGCAAAAGGACTTTCTTTCGAATAGTTTATAATTTTATTACAATTAGATATTGTTTTATAAACAAAAAATTTTGGCCGTAAGCGCCTTTCATAAGTTTCTCTCAGATGGCGCTGACGCCAAAAAGCAGTTATTATACAATACAAATATTTGCAACAAGCACATAGAAAACTTAGATCTACTGACTCGGTCTGCAACTCAGTTGGTTGATTAGCTATGGTTTAAGTATATTTGGTCGTACTTACGAAACCTATATCCAGGATATTAAAAAAATCAGTTAAGATCAATAAAATTTTTGGTAGATAAAAACACAAAGAAAAAATGTAAAGACGATTATGAAGAATATGTAAAATATTGCCAGTTCATAAAAAAGTAAAACTTACGATAGCCATTGAAAATTATTATAAGAGTGAGGATAAATTATTGGCATATAACAGGTATTACACAAAAAGAGCTAGAGAAAGGAAATTAAATAAATGTAAAGTTAATAATAATTACGGAAAAAGAACTGATAATATGTTATACCAAAAATATACAATAAAATAGACTGGCTCAGAGAAAGTACGAAAGTTAGTAAAAAAGTGTTGAAAAGAAATTAAAAAATTTATTGCTAAGTGATGCAATAAGTGATGTTTTAGTGAAAGAAATATTATGATTAGAGATCATTGACTTAGAAATAAATGGACGACGGGTCTAATACAAAAACCACGAAAAAAATGTCCCATGTCAACCTATTTAAACGTAGTGACATGTAAATGAATATGAAAAAGCTAAAATGTTGAATTTAAATTGTAATGTCATCGCAGTACTGTCTAATTTTGCTTGCTTCGCTGTCAGTCGAACAAACGAAGACTAAAGCGTGAATGACGCTCTGTATACGATTTTAACGCCCTATAAGTTCGGACACTTTTTAGCGCGGACCCGACGTCCATATAATTGTAAGTCAATGTTAGAGATAGTATTATTTAGCAAAGACAGTTTTACTATAGAATATTAGCTACCTAGTATTTAATGTAACTTAATTAATGAAGAATTAACTAGAATAGATATACATATAGGTTGTGACGGTGTGACCTCTTTACGCCGTCATCTCACCTTTTTGTATCGCCTCTCTCCGCTTGTATCCTATCATTTTTTTTTATTTTACATGTATGTAAATTTTAAATTTGAATTGTTCCATCTTCCTTCACTTTCTCATTTTGTTTTCGTACCACGGTCACTCCTAGCTCGACCGCCATAACAGTCGGAGCTGTTTCAAATTCCATCGCGAATAATCCCTAATTTTGGTTCTTTACTACGTTTATAATTATTAAATAAGCTAAATCATGTGTAATAATTTATAACAGTCTACAGCCTTCATGTACCATATCTGTAATTCAGTTACTCGGCCCATTAAGGGGTAAGCGCCTTTATTAAAGTGTAGGGAGTGTTTTATACTGTTGTATCTGTTTTTTTTTTACATTTACCTTTTATTGTTACAGCCCTTTCTTTTAACTTTACTTCTTTAATAAATTTTGTGAACCGGAAGTTTTCCTGTCATTGCCGTGAACCTGTTCACGGCTAGTTAGGGTTATAACCCTTTTCAAGGTAATGTAAAAGAGCGTTGCCAACAACCTGATGCCCAGGTTGGCAAGGTCTTTAGAATGAGTATAAATTGTATATCTATGGAGAAATAAACAAATAATAATTGCCCCGTTATGACAACAGACGCTGGTTCGTGTTCAGTATAATCGAAGCAATTTTTCCTTGCATTTTTACATTTTTCAATAATTCTAGATATATAACTGTTCAGAGTTTTGACGTATATTAAGTTTTGTTGAATGTCAGGATGTTTGATCACCATGATGTTTAATTATTTTTTGTGAAATTACTCCACTAGTTTGTTATAATTATTAATCAAAGTACAATCACTTTTTAAAATTCACTTCAATCCGGTTGGATTCGAACCAACGTCTCCTAGCAAAACTACGCTTAGTTATATGTAGTTAGTTATAAAACTTAATTACAATTATTACAGGGACATCCCTAGTCAGCGGCTGGTAGTTGTAAAGGTACCTAGCCGAGTGAAGAAAAACTATCATATATTTCTTATTTCTACGACAAAAAAGTCTTAAAAAAAATAAAAAACAAAGATCTGCAACAAACACATGGAAAAATTTGGACGTATATAACGTACACATGGGACTTGTGACCTTTATTTCAAAGTGACGGGAACAATGGCAATCGCCAGACGATTTAAAGCACGGAATGGTACTGCAACTATTATGGGTAGGCGTGTTCCTTTTTACTCAAACGCACGACTTCTTCGTTCCATCATTTAATATCATAAAGAACAGAATGTCTGTATAATTGTCGGACGTTCAAGGGGAGTCGTCTTCTCCAGTCAGAGGTTCCCATATCTTACTTAAATTTTGTTTATAGTGCCCATCCATATCAACCATTGGTTATACGGGAAGGGCAATATTATCTGTGCAAGCAAGCCTACACAGGGACTTTATCAGTCAGGTCTTGACCTCAGATCGGTGCACTTACAACACCTTTCCTAACGTCTAGAAGGTCCCGGAGCTGTAGGTTCTCTCACCTCTCGTAGCGCATTGCACAATTGGCGGTTGTCACCGTTAAGCCATTCTTTCTAAAGATAACTACCACATGCTTTGGTAACAGAGCTGACGGCACGCTCATCTGCTCTTACCGGGGAGCCAGTAGTCCCCCCGGAAATATCTATCCATCGAATGAGTAGATAGAGAAAGGTCAAAGGTTCAATCAGGACAGCCCTTGTGGTTTTTTTTCCAAAAGATAGTCGCTTTAATTTTGAATCTCTGTCCACCTAGTCAATCTGTCTTTGTGGCCAAGCAGGCAGCTGATTATCCATTGTTAACTCTTTTTAAAATCAAAATTCTATTTAAAGCACATCCATCATGACTTATTATTAAGGCGTACTTGTGAAAAAATTAGTTTTTTCTAATGTTGTGACTATAAAAGTTTTATCTATCTTTACTTCGTCAGCAGGTGTAAAAGATGGAAGCGGAAATGGCTATCTAGAGTCCTTTCCGTCCCCTCAAAATTAATAATGTACAGTCCCGAAGGGCAGGCACTTTGTGAAACTCTAAACGTCGATGATGAATGGAACTTATTTTTAGAATGAACGATCTTGTAACGTTTATTTAACGAAAAAAAAAAACGTGTTCGACCAGAATTGTGTTGGGGTCATGGAAAAACTTTGGAAAATTCATATTTTTCCTATATTTTATTATTATTTCACTAATGGCGGCCACTAGGCTTTTCACATTTTACAGTTGACATCTGTCAAAAGTTGACGATGCTGAACGACAACGATGGAGCCATTAAAACTTTATTTAGTAATGATTCATTTTCCCGCAGTTATCCAATCATTTTAAGTCTCGTTTTACTCTAACTTGCTTCTAGTTAGACAATTTTATTTTGTTATTCACGCTATATAAAACTTTAAAAGATATTTAAACGTGAAACATAATAAAACATAACATAACTTGATTCTTGATTCATGACTGAGATTCAAACCGTCTACATCTCCACGGAGAAGCACTCGTTCTCTCAGCGGATTACCATCACTATTACAAGCAGGTATCAAGTATATAACCAGAAATATAGACGAAATAAGGGCCATCTATCTCTGCCACCTCATCAGACAAATGGGCCTTATATCACTTTTAAATATCAACTCTCGTTTGCACTGAAATGACAAATTAGTAAGCTGAAATAGTACAGCGCCAACAACTGACCTGTGTGTACGTCTCCGTATATTCTAAAAATATTATGTATTTATTGTAATAAAGATAATATCTATGGGGGGCTGTTTCATTCGGTGGTGTAGGAAAAACAGAAAAACATCTAATTACAAATAAGCGGAATCACATTTCATCGGTAATTAAATATTAAATATGCAATTTTTCAATTAGCGTCCATTATAGCAAAGCTCAAGTTAACTGGTCGATTTGAAGTGAAACAATTGACGACACCCGTTAATTGTTTCAAATTCAGGTTCGCCAATCGGAGCGCAGTTGTCACAATAATGATTTGGCAGAATAGTTTTCAAACAAATTAAATGACATTTCGTCTCTATTTCTGGTTATATACTCGATGCATGCAGCAATTCGTGTGCTCGTCACTTGGTTGGCTTTATAACAACGCCTGTTATAATAATGTTAGCAACGAATGACTTGAACATTGTTCCCCAATCCTCAGCTAAAAGGTTTTAAAGAGGCCTGTTCCACCAACATCTGCCCGTTGTAAATTGAATACAATTAATGCCTTTTCGGTCGCCTTTGAACAAAATTATTGACAAGTTTACTTAGAAAGCACTAGACTTTGAAGGCTGTGAAGTGAAGATGTCGTTCTGAATTATAGATAATAGCAGCTTTAACCTGGATGGAATCACCCGAGTTTCTATAGTGAGACGCAATGGCACAAAATGATCTGATGTACACAAAGGGTAATTGACTTCTGTTGACTTGATGGAACAGCTGAATGTCATATCTGGAGGACTAGGAAAAAATGTTAGAGAAGAGATCAAGGACATCTACAGGCTGCTGTGTACTTAGTAGAGTCATTACATAGAGGTTTTAGATTTAGCGGTCGATAAAACCACACTTTCTTTCGGTGGATATCCTGGGTTCCTGGGGACAACAGGCGAAACTCCTCGTCAAGAATATTAAAGTTCTTGAAGCCTTCGATGACGAGAAGACTGACAGGTGCTACAGCCAAAGAAAAAGTTTAGCTGTTGAAAAAAGAAACATTATAATATTATTACTGCATACAACGATATTTTACTATTGTGATATTCAATTATATTTACGAAATTACTAGTTTGTTATTCGACCACAAAGAAATATTCTTACGATCCGGTTGGATTCGAACCAGCGATCTCGCCATGCCGTAGTTAGCGCTCTTCCAACTGAGCTACGGAAGGAACCAACAGACCTTACGAATTTCTCTATGTGATTGTTACTTAGGTTTTAATTTTAACGACTTTTCGTCGTAGCGAAGGAAGATGACAATGTAGAAGAAACATGCAGTTACCATTCTGGACTGCCAGGTACGCATATGGCCTCCATTTATTTCTCTCGTGAGTTTGCATGTAATTTGTATTCCCTATGTGTGTCCATGGCACCCGCGATCGAGGGTTTCTCTAGTGCGGAGCTATGGGTGTGTACGTTATTATTATTGTATCTATTTTAGACTCTCGCCTCTCCCAAGGCCTAAAAGATTATTATTATTATTATTATTGTCACTTTCCTAGGCATGCTGCGCACAGGCAGAACCCTTACAGCGTTTGCGTGCTACGCCTGATTCGTATCAGTTCCGAATATGAGAAAAGAAGGTCGAGAATGTCACATGGATCATTTTCTCTCCAGGTGTACGAGCGATATTCACGGGTACGAGTTTTCTAGATTAGTACAGTCTCGGATTCGGAACAAATACGCGCTTAAACAAAGTAAAAACTTCTAGTTTTGAAACTGTTAAATAACTCAAAAATGAAAACAATTATTTTGTATAGTATATTCTTTAGTTTATTCAAAGGCATATCACTATCTATTCGTAGACTTATAATTACGGAAAAGTAACAAAAAAACTAATTAAATCAATCGCAGAGATAATAAGAGTAAGTTGCCTAACACTCGTACTATAGGTGTCAATTTTCTATAAAGACGTCTATTGGGCTTTCTAGCCTCAACGTATTGACTCCTAACAATTTCTTACATAGGTTTCCTTATCCCTACCTAATACATGTATCAATCTGTGTAAGTATTATAATTGATATTGGTTACCACAACGGAAGAGGAGTTACGCCGCAAGCAATTTGTCAGTTACATCCATTGACACGGTTCGGATATTAACGGAAATTAGCGCGTCGGATCTACGCGATGGGGTGAAAAATTTGTACTGCTCATATTGTACGTCTCCTCACTCCGTATCTGTATTTATTTATCTAATAGTACTTGTTACGCAGGAGTAAGTGTCATGTTCCACTAGCAGCGGGCGGATGGCCGTGTGCGATTCTGTTTTTCTTCAGAGTCGCGGCCGCGTCAATGGGTATGGTATAATGATTTATTTAAATTAAACAAAAAATCGACCTCAAAAGGAAAGGACGCGAAACTGGATACATCCCCTGGTTTGCCACTCTTAGAGGTGGAAATTTTTTTATTATTAATATTTTTTTAATTTTTACCTTATTGGTGGGGATATAAGGGAGAGGAGGGCCAAAGAAAAGATGGATGGATTGTGTGATAGATGACATGGATTTGAAAGGTAAGATTGTAGAAATGAGAGCTGCTAGGGGAGAGTGGAAGAAAAATACATCTTGTACTGACCCCACCTAGCGTGTGATAAGTACAGGAAGAAGAAGAAGACGAAGAATACAAAAACCGACCACAAAAGTTCGTGGAATTACATCTATTTGCCAGGTTTTACTGAAATCGGTTACCACAAAGTTCGGGAAACCGGATACGTCCTCTAGTTTGCCACCCTTGGAGGTGGAATATAATCTTCAAATTCAAATGGAACCAATTTTGAGGTACCCTCTATCCAACAAAAAAAGAATCATCAAAATCGCATAACATATATCGACTCATTCGAAGAACAAAGATCAATGTGCAAGACTACTTGTTCTCCGGACATAGTACATTTCGTTCGTTCTTCTACGCTGTAGATGTCAGATCGTGTGTTGTTTGATTTTATATTTCCGAAACGAAATAAGGCACATAAATTCTCAAAACTCTTTTGCACATATTCTCTTTTAGCTATATAATCACAACGGACTCTGTTCTTCGGATGAATCGACATACAAAAAAATTTAGAGTCGAATTGAGATCCTCCTTTTTTGAAGTAAGTAAATAAGAGTACTGCGCGGCCAGCCGCCTGCGACTAGCCGCTTAGTGGAAAATACATGTAAAGCCTTGATAGAGTGGCGACCAAGGGCAGGTCGAAGAAATTCGAGTCGTTCAATGGCACGCTGGGACGATGACATAGTAAATGTCGCGAGTAAAACCTGGACCAGAGACTCATAGGACTGGACAGTTTAGAAGAAGCGAAAGGATGCTTATACCATAGTATCAGACAAGTATGGTAACTCTATATCGTAACTTTACAGTGAAAGTAACCTAATTCAAAAAACGAAGAAGTAAACTGTAAAACGACTTCAAAAGTCGTTCGTAAGGTCATTTGAAAAAGAAATGCTCAATGGATCTTATTACGAATAATTTGTGATGAATTTTATTTATACATAATACTTAATTATCCATTTGGAAACGAGAATATACATATTGGTTTTATTCAGGTTCTTTTTTGCAAGTATGTTAACCGGTAACTCCGGTATTTGTGAACCGATTTTCATGATTCTTTTTTTGTTAGGAAAAAAGTACCTCCATAGTGGTCCCATTACATTTTGAAGAAAATTGTCCTCCTCTAAGGGTGGCTCTTACGCATGAAGATTCATTTTTATAAATAGCGCCTAAATTTTATCCAAGGAGCAATTATTTTAGTGGTTGGTTTTGCTCTTCTCCAATTCAAGGCGTTTTCTCTGAATGTACTTTGAGTAGTGAAAACCGACTTTTATTATTTATGTCAAGTCCTGTATAGCCGCTCACGCGATACATGCAGCCGTAGACGCATACCACACCTAGAGGTGCCGGTGATGATTTTATACCGATTTATCGGATATCGAAGTTATAACAGGTAAAAGAACTAATATTAATAGCTATTTCGGTAACTACTCTAGCAAACCATAAAGTTTTTAATGCCTGGGTCTGTCATTTAAAAAAATAAACAACTTCAAAAATACGTCACGACAATCGTGTGTGTTATTGTTTGGGCTGGTGATTTCGGTGTTTATTTATTGAAAACATACCGTAAGTAGCGTTTTTTAAGTTTACCATGAACATAAATGTTTGTAAACTATACTTTAAGGAGTAATTTCATGGTAAGCGTTAGAACCACTCAAATGGAATATTATCATATTTATCCAAGTACACCAAAAATTTCATTTGTGCTTTTTAAGTGCAGGATTTGCGGTGTATTACTGCATTTTATTTGAGATGTTTTTGTTGGTAGTACGGAGATATTTATTTAGCAATGCAGAATAATAACTTTTATTTATAAAAACTTGTATTTAATCTGAATCCTTTTCTAATTTGCGAAACCAAACAGCCGCCATTTTGCGGTAGGAGGAGCGCATCGCGTGAGCGGTTAAGGGCGAACTAGGGAATATTTCAATAAAACTTGGCAAGTAGACGTAATTCCACGTACTTTTGAGGTCGGTTTTTTTAGTACTCTGTACTGAGATTATTTGTTCGAAAGAGGACACGTCAATAGTAGTCCCATTTAAATCTAAAGAAAATATTCCATCTCTAAGGATGTCTAACTAGGGGATGAATGACTTTTGAGGTCGGTTTTTTAATTTCTTAGTTCCACAATATTCAGTTACGACAGAATTTGTTGTCGTGTTTGACATAACTAAGGGTGTACAATGCACAGATTGTTTTATAAATTCTTAATGGTTTCTTCTATTCCTATGTTTAGCTACAAAATTAGGTTTGTTTTCATTCGGTATTCAAATCGTCAATCGGCCAGACAGCTCACCTAATTGACAATTGTAATCGCCGAATAAAGCCACTTCTTTTGAATAAATAAGATCAGAGATAAATATTTTAGTTACCAGGTTCTTCGAACTAGTTGGAGAATTACGCTGCCAAAGTATTATAAATTACTAGCTAAATAATGAAAGCTTCCTTTTGTAGTACAAGATGAAGGTTATTATACAACTTCTGCGTACTTGGATGACAAAAATCCGTGGTAAAAACCCGTTTAGCTCATTAGGTAGTCTCGATGTTTCAAATAAAAAAAAAATATTGTAAATGTTATTTACAAAGAGTACCCCTAGAGTTTCTTGCTCATTCTTCTCAGGGAATCTGCCTTACGAATGAGCGATAGAGTTTACCCATTGTGACGATTTCAAGTGTAATAATGCTTACCTATAAAATAAAGATTTTTTTGAATTTGAATTTGAATTTGAAGGAAATGAAACAGATTTTTGGACGTAAATTTCTTGTTTCTTCAAAAAACCGGCGTTGCGGGCCCTTTACAGGTCCCATGATCACGGACGACGTTCCGGCCAGGTTGCACCAATCGTGGTCACGGGCTGATTGGTGATGCGGTGTTTACATCTCCATCTCGGCGGTGGAATCTTTATCCAGTCGCGTTAAATTTTTCCGCCAGTCGACAATCGAACATGGTGATATGACGAGCTTTTGAGGTCAGTTTTTTTTTTATAAAGTTTTAATTATTCAAATTTCCAAAGAATATTTCTGTTGACGCTATATATCTTTTATTAATTATTTTATTTTAATGAATTCAATACCGACAAAATAGTTTAATTTCCTATGTTTCATAATCGCGAAAACCTTAGAAATCGATAAATACTTTTAAGGTGTAGCCTGAAAATCAGCAATGCTGTTTCTTTATCCTTTTTGTCCACGTTTACTGTTCTTTTGTTTTATTTGTTCGCTTATGTTTGTTTATGTGTTCTGTGGATAAATAAATGTCTTTTTATTTATTTATTTTACATTCAGTATCTTTACAAGCATACCCGATACATAAAAGTCTCCTTTCCGGAGTGAGCCGGCAACTGTAATGAGGTGGATTATATCCTACTACATATTTTTCTTAGAAGTTGATCCATGCCCAGCAGTGGAACGTAATTCGTATGCTACAGGTACGTCACAATGTAAGTAATTAGCTGGTATCAGCGTCTCGTATCGGAGGACAATTGTTAATAAATACGGGATGATTCCGACTGCGCTGCGCACGCGCAGATACAATCACGCTGGCCATGTTTGTTTTATTATGGACAAGACATTTTTTATACGAGATAAAGTGATGGGACGAACAAGTCGTGCGCCTGCTGGTAAGCGACACCCCTGTCCTTATCAGTTGCAGTAAGTACTGAAAATTAGAGTAAATAATTGATTATAAGATCGGAATAAATAGTTTAATTGATGTGAATATGACAGAGCAAATATTATTAAATATTTTGTGATTATATAATTAAATATTTTGTGGAAGATAAAATAAAAAAACAATGAAAATAAAGTGTTAAACTGTAGGAATACACAATTTGCACTTTAATATTTAATATTATGTTTTATATTCACAATTAATGCTTGTGTAAGTGACAATCATATTATTCCTTAACTTCGTATTCCAAATTGTAATACGATGACATTGATCACATGAAAGAAACGTTTTTATTCTATAATTGTCCTTCACTATTCATGTGGTCAGGCTTTGGAAAGCATTTTCTCTTACTGTTCACGAAAGTAAATAACGACTTTTTTGTAGCAAAAGTTATTATTATTTATCTACTATTCCATCCATATCTTAGGTATTATATTATTATTATGAAATATATATGTAGTATTTATATAGTTCATAAATAATATAATATTATTTAATGAAATAAAAAAAAAAAAATTATGTTACATTTTTTTGTTTTGTTGTGGACGTATTTATATTTTAGTTATAGTGTCCTTTGATTAGGTCTGCAGGAAGATTTTTCTGTTACAAATAAGCAGAACCTTTTGTTTGTATTTTCCTTGTATTAACTGTGACTTGTTGTATTTTTTCCTGTACGATAAACTATTAAATAAACAAATTGTTTTATTGGAAAGGCAATACTCTGGTATATCCATATTAATGTCGACGTATTTGATATCAGCATAGCGTGGGCGTCTCCTTTATTCGCCGGCGTACTAAATAATAATAATTGTGGTTAACTAACTACCGTTTAACGCACTCCGTTTTCTTATGTGCATCTGATAAATGTTTTTGTACGGTCAGCGTAGGAATGTAGGAAAACAAGCTATTAATTCCTTAAATACTTTTTTATGTGCAGCAGGAGGTAAACGAGAACGGTGAGAGGAGGCCATGAGCAACTGCAACATCAGAGGAGCTGACTAGGCGTTGCCAGCCTTTGAGGGCCCTGTTGAGTCGCTTTTTGAAAAACCCCATAGCGCAAATGAAATACTTTTGGAAGGAGACCAATACTAATACTACATAACTGCCTCCGTGCCCCAACGGTCCATACTTGACTGCCACGCAGAGGTCCTGGGTTCGATTTCCGGGCCGAGAGAAATATAATGTTTGTATGGTCTACAAATAAATTTATCTCGTGAGGTTAGGTGTAATTTGTGGTTGTCTATGTGTGTGGCCATGGCACCAGCGATACAGGGATTCCCTAGTGCATGGCAATGAGTGTGTGCGTTAAAATTAAAAAAAAATAGTCATCATGGAGGTTCGAGGTAAGAATGAACTTAATGCCCAATGCTTACTTATGTGCTTATATTTATTTCTCTCGTGCGTTTGGGTATAATTTGTGGTTATTTATGTGCATCCATGGTACTTGTGATACAGGGTTTCACTAGTGTGGAGCTATGAGTGTGTACTAACAGCCCCGCACCCCCGCTTTAAAAAAAGATGGTAGAATACACAACATAATCTATAAATATAATCTTAGCGATAAGGCTGCCTTTGCCCACATTAGTATTAAGTGTGTGTGAGAAATAAAGTGTATATCTATCTATAAAATATTTGTATAAATGAGACTGTGTTGTTACAATGTTTATTACACAATCGCTCCGAAACGGCTGAATGAATTTAGATGAATTTTAATTAAGTTATTCTAATTCTAATGATCTATAAGTAATGTTGCAATTTTCCATAGAGTTGAGTTAGTCGCTAGCAAACGAAGTTCTGGGCACAAGGTAATTAAAAATACAATTTATACGTACATTTAAACAGACCTGTTTGTCTAGACGAGAGGGATTGTTACCGCAATCCCCCCAGACCGTCTCCCTTGGTGCTCACTGCGGTGGTTAACCAATTAGTGCGGATCTTATGAATAAAATTTCTCTTTATCCCCAGAATGGGAGACAGTGGCTTTCGGTAATAGTTTGGCGAGAGCACACAACAAAACATACATGTTTTTCATTCTTATATACTAAAAATTATGTGGAATGGGCCTACAATATGTAAACGTAAGCATTTTACTAAATGCATTGATGTAGCAATTGCAAGTCAATGACCTCGGACTAGGGCCGCGCAACACGTGTTTGATTTTTCAGCTGATACAAATTCTGGCACTAGGAATTTCCTTAACTAAGATAGAAGGAAGTAAAATAATGTAAGTAAGTTTCCAGTTACCTCCTGTATATTATAATAGCCGTTAACCAGCTTTGATAAATTTGGAAACTAACGCATTCACTGAGACATTAGCAGCGTTAGAGTTCCTTGTGAAAGAGTTCTTGAAACCTTACTTATTTCTGCAGCCAATCAGTAATGTCAGCATTACTGTGTGCCGGTTTGAGATTCCAAAAATGTACAAATGGCCATAAGGCATTCTCTACCGTATGGCCATTTGTACATTTTTTAATTGTGCAAAAAAAATTAAAAAATAAGACAGAATCAAATGTTTTTGACTACCGTACGCACTGTAGTACGCAACTGGCTCCGCGCGTGTCCAAATTTGGGCTCCAGTGACGTCACAAAGAACCGCTGATTATGGGCTTAAGCCGTTATTATAAATTACGCTCTATCTATTTACTATTGTGGTAGTAAGAAGTAAGAATTTATGGACAAAAAGAAATAATTTTCACTTCGTACGTATAATGCGACACTTAGGCCGTTGAAGACCTTCAACGACCCAAATGATTTGATTTATGGCCGTTAGATGAGGTCTTAGGTTCGATTCCCGGAAGTACTGACACCTTAACTATTTCTGCCGCCAAGCAGTAGTGAACATTACTGCGTTCCGGTTTGGAAGGGTGGTGAAGGTGCTGGTGAAATTGCAGGCACTTGGGACTTGTCAACTTATGTCTCAGGGTGATGGGCGCAGTTGCAGTGCCCCAAAGATCATTGCAATTTAAGGCTCGCTTAAGCTAAGTTTCCCTTACCACCAAGTGCCCGGGGCACATCAATTTAGAAAGTAAACTTTTCTGAATTTGGTTCTAATCTAGGTGTTCTCGTATAGTCTCTAGGTGTAGTCGTGCCCACAGGGAAATCCGTTGTTCTGGTACTAATAGTACAGGGTATTCTCTAATCTCGGATAATTAGTGTGACTTGGTGGCACATTATTATTAACCGACTTCAAAAAAGGAGGAGGTTCTCAAGTCGAATGTTTTATTTTGTTTTTTTTTGTATGTATGACATACACACAAAAATTTAATTTAAGTTAATTTGTGAACCGATTTTGATGAATCTTTCTTTGTTGGAAGGAGAGTACCTCAGTGGTAGTCCCATTTAAATTTGAAGAAAATATTCCACCTCTAAGGGTGACAAACTAGGTGGTAAATACGGTTTCGCGCACTTTCCGGTAACCGATTTTGAACACGAACTTTTGTGGTCGGTTTTTATTCTTCGTCTTCTTCTTCTTGTCCTTATCACACGCTAGGTGGGGTCAGCTCAAGATTTATTTTTCTTCTATATCGTATAATAATCTTTCTAAATCACTTTCGCACATTTCATGTATAAAATAAAGATATGTTACATATCTATAATCACTACATATTACCACTACCGCGTCTGACTGGTCTGATCGCGATAAACTCAAAAACTACTGAACGGATTTTCATGCAGTTTGAGAAAGGAGGCATGAGGAATGTTTAAGTGTATAATTTATTTAAGTTTTGTTGTAAGTTGGCTGAAAAATGACGATAAATGTTGAAGGTGTCGGAAACACTCATGCCGCTGGGGCTTTACTGGCGTAACAAAGATGTATCAAATCAATGTTCTAGAAAAATATTAAAAATATTAAATAGTAAATTTCCGAATCCATTGCGGTAAAAGTTGATAATAAAGTTAATTCATTATATAGTTTTCCAGTATACGAAGATTGCTGAAAAAGGGGCGTCTGGTGCTGATACGTGGTCTGGGGCCTAGTGTGTCATGCATTTCCATAATCACACGTTTCTTATCCATGTCACCTTGCACACAATCCATCCATCTTTTCTTTAGCCTTCTCCCCCCATTTATACCTAACACTCTTCTCGTCACATGACATTCTTCCCTCTGCATGATATGTCCATTACTCATTGTTTCCGTCAGTGGTGCCACTGGCATATTATTATCATTATTGATTAATTAATATCAAATGCGGGATGTTATCAGGTATAGCAATTGTAAGTCAATGACCTCGGACTATAGCTATACAACACGTGTATCTAGTTTCAGCCACTGATTGCATATCGTTTGAAAATTGTCAAAATTTCTGCTGAAGAATAAACTATCTAAATAAAACGACAGTGGGTGAACGTTGAGCAAGAGCAAGAGCAAGAGCAAGAGCAAGAGCAAGAGCAAGAGCA
>NW_020653850.1:22250377-22269700 GCF_003589595.1 Hyposmocoma kahamanoa | reverse complement strand
CAAGAATAAGAATACTTTCTTAAAATTAAAATACAATGTTACAAACTTTAAACTAACAAACAGTACTTACAACAAAAGTTAAAACATAATTATAATGATTAAAACAAAATAAAAATAAAACATGTAATAATAAAAGCGTGTCGCGCAAGGCGCACGCAAACGGTATTTGCTCAGCTATTAGCTATAGGCTGATAGATTTTCAGCCTGCAGCGCTGGTTTTCAGCAAGCCCGATGTGAGTGAAGTTTTCTTTCCAATAAGTTAGATTAACTTTATATTATCAATAGTTATTTGGTACAGCCGTCAAAATGTCAAATATAATCAACGGCAATTTGTTAATTCGACATTGGTAAAAACTTCGTCTTACAACTTGTAAAACATAACCATCAACCTCGAAAGTTGTTACAGAAGTATGCAGCGCGAATGGATGAATAAAAGATGCGCAAGCGCAGCCGAAGAAGCTATAAATCTGCGCAGGAATCTGTGAGAGGCGAAAATCTCACCATTACCGAGAAACGCTATATTCACAAGCTTTTGCTTTTGATGCACAGGTGCGCGGGTGGATTGCGACGATGAAAAACATTGTTTGGTAACATCTAAGTTAGTCACCCAATGTTACATAACACTGTGTTATTGGTTAACTAATTTATGGTTATAAACAAAAAATGACTGTTCCATATCAATGCAGGTAAATTTTGTATAACACAGTAATTGACAAGTTTAGTGGCAATATAACTCTTGTGAAAGCGTTCGTCCTATTTCTGCCGCCAAACAGTAATGCGAGCATTATCGCATTCCGGTTGTGAAGGGTACATGATATTGGTAAAGCTCCAGGAATATAGGATTTGCCAACTTCATGTTTTAAGGTGACGGGCACAGTGATAGTGCCCCTCAAATCTTAGCGATTTAAAGCGTGTCGCTTACCATCAGGTATACGACTCGTATGTCCCGTCAGATGATATAATAAAAAAATCGTTTTTCTTGCAGTTTTAACGCAGTCCATTTAAAAAATAGAAGTTTCACAAATTTGCAAGTGGTAGAATCTATAACTTAATATTAAATAATCATATGATAATGGTATGCATAATTCGCGAGTTAAAAATCATCAATAAACCTCCATCTACTGGGTACGAGTGTCCTCTCAGGAGAGGTTATCACCACATTCGCTCAAAATAAATCGAAAGCATCATGTCCCTAGAATAATGTGGACCTTTTTCACCATTTTCATTACTAACTAAGTAACGGATAACTTACGATTTGTAAGTCAAATTCTGCCCAACATTATTTGAATCAACCTTATCGGTGTCACCGACGCGGTAGCTCATGATTCAACTTAAATACCTAAGTTATCCGTTATTTCATTTAATATGTTTGAGTCCCACGGTAATTTTCTAATGTGCCAGACACAACATCAATTGCCTGGTCTCAAACTAAGGAATTCCCTGAACTGAGATTATAAGAGCAACAGAATTCATTCTGGGGCACTTCCCAGAACACTTGGACCACTACTACTAATGATAAACTAATTTAGAAAAATTTATTTATAAGTTACGCAGACGACATGGTGCTCCTGGGGCCTACGATTGGCGGTTTGCGTAAATTGTTGGCTATCTGTGAGGATTATGCCAATAAACATGGGTTTAAGTATAATTCAAATAAAAGTGAGCTCTTGGTATTTAAAGGCAGAAACAAACCACCAAACTCTGTCCCTCCAGTGTACCTCAATGGTTCACCACTGAAGAGAGTCACGCAGTTTGAATACCTAGGGCACATTGTCAATGAAGACTTGAAGGATGACTGCGATATAGAAAGGGAACGCAGGGCGCTGTCTGTAAGAGGGAATATGCTGGCTCGGAGATTTGCTGGTTGTACACTTAATGTCAAAGTCACTCTGTTCAAAGCATTCTGCCAAATTTTTTACACCAGCAGTCTGTGGACTAGTTATTCCCAAAAATCATACAGCGCCCTGCGCATATTGTACAACAACCTGTTCCGGGTGATGGTGGGGCTTCCTCGACACTGCAGTGCTTCGGGCATGTTTGCCGATGCGCACACAGACGACTTTTTTGTGCTTATGCGTAAAAAAGTTGCTTCTCTAATTCGAAGAGTGAGGGGAAGCTCCAACAGTCTTTTACAGGTAGTTGAAGGAAGGCTGGATGGTGCAGTGCTCGGCAGGTTCAACGAGCTGCACGCTACTCGTGCACCTCGGTGACTCTGCCGACAGCGGTGTACCCTTTAGCAAGTATTATTATTATTATTGTATTTATTTTAAAATCTCGCCTCTCACAAGGCCTAAAAGATTATTAAATTATTATTATTATTATTATTATTATTATTATTATTATTATTATTATTATTATTATTATTATTATTATTATTATTACTGTAATACTAACATAGTTATTAAGGTATTTCTGTTTACTAACAATCTATGGACCCTGTAGTCTGAAAATAAAGACATTTTATTTATTTTATTTTATTTCCCAATTTGATTCTACCGGGAATCGAATTCGGGACCTCCTCATCTCGTATAACCCGTTGGGCCACTGAGGTCATCAAAACTATCTAAAACTTTCAATTATGTTATCACACGTTGTTTTTCTTCACCACAAAAGCACGTGTTAGTTAGTAAATTATAGAACAAGTAATAAATCATGGCATCCGAATCCTGGACCTGTTACATAATAATAACTATGTTATAATTAAGTACGATGTTTTATATTCAAAAGGATCAACTGAATACTTCCTCGTTGAGGCCAGCCCGAGCAAGACAATCGTCCGATGTTATCGGCGCGATCGTGTCCGATATCGGTCGATCGTGCGATACGACCCGATTGAAGCCTGAATTTGTTACTTTTAAAAAAACTGTAGAGTCGGGATCATTGAAGTATGAACTGCATATTGGGTTCTTTACAAAATCATATTACGATACTTCAAGTAAAATATTAAAAATTCGTCCTATTTTGTTATATAATATATTCGAAAGTTTACTATTTTCAATTAATGTTTAAAAGGCATTGTCTTACAAATAAATGGACGACGGGTCTAATACAAAAACCACGAAAAAAATGTCCCAAGTCAACCTATTCGAAATTTAAATTGTAATGTCATCGCATTATCGCGCTGTCCGTAGAACAAATGAAGACTAAAGCGGAGTGTCGCGCTCTGTATACGATTTTAGCGCCTTACAAGTGCGGACACTTTTTAGCGCGGACCCGACGTCCATATAATTGTAAGTCAATGTTAAAAGGTATTTTTTTTTATAATATCAAGTAACGGGACGAACAAATCGTGCGCCTGGTGGTAAGCTACATGCCTGTCCGTAAGCGTAATCTGAATTCTATTTACTAGGGAACAACATTTAAATTCCTCTGAATAATACATCCGCGCGGACGCCCCGCGAATGTTTAAACTTAAAAGCTAAATAAATAGAGCGTGATTTGCCATGACAGTTGTGTCTCTTATTTTGCGATGAAATTCGTGTCGAATAAACGCACCCTAACAGTGGAAGTGCCGCTCAGAGCTTTAAATTGCAAAGATTTGAGGGGAACTGCCACTGCGCCGTTCACCTAAAGACGTAAGTTGAATAGTCCCATGTGGCTGTAATTTCACTCTTACCCTTCAACACTGGAACGCAGTAATGCTCACATTACTGCTTGTCGGTAAAAATAGTAAGGTAGGTAAGGTAGTATTTCCCTGAATGAGCTCTTTCACAGGGAGTTCTACTGCTATTCACGTGAATGTTAGTTTCGCGTTGGTGACCCAAACGGACCATCTCAAACATTGACTTACAATTATATGGACGTCGGGTCCGCGCTAAAAAGTATCCGAACTTATAGGGCGTTAAAATCGTATACAGAGCGTCATTCACGCTTTAGTCTTCGTTTGTTCGACTGACAGCGAAGCAAGCAAAATTAGACAGTACTGCGATGACATTACAATTTAAATTCAACGTTTTAGCTTTTTTATATTACTTTACATGTCACTACGTTTAAATAGGTTGACTTGGGACATTTTTTTCGTGGTTTGTGTATTAGACCCGTCATCCAATTATTTGTAAGTCAATGGGTCTAGCAGTAAAATAGAGAAAATTATTAAACGTGTTACGGGGTCCAGGAGGATGTGGCAAAGGCTCGTTTCTACAGTGAAAGAAATATACACGCTTAATTAACAAATAAGAGGAACTTTATTGGTGGCGGCAGTACAAAAAAGGCGTAGTAATTATTAGAGTGAGCCGCGCATACAATGAATCCCGAAACGATAATACGTACCTTGCTTACCTACTTATAATGCCGGGGGAAAATCTTAACACCGCGTTTCAGAAATAGCTTCAATCGATCTAATAGATTCAAGCGATCAATGTCATCTAGCGGTGACGTTTGGAACTAACGCTCCGTTACAAACTTATGTAGTGAAAAATATTTAAGAATAGAAAGGAAAGAATAAGAAGGTAATATTGGAGCCTGTTTAAAAAAAGTGCATTCAAACAATTGAGAGGCATAAAATAAGAAATAAACTGAGTCTACATCAAGTAATTGGCACTCGGTTAAAGAAATCGCATGTCACGTCAACTTTATCTGCTGTGCACGGGGCTTGAACCCGTATCACTTAACCACTTCACACAATGTACTGACATGGACACCTATGCGAACGGGCATCGGCAGTATTTTATTTTTATCAAGTTTACATTGCACTAATGAATGAAAGACTTTGAAGTTCCACTATCAAGTCGAAACGGCTTAATAGATTCAGATTAAATTTTGTGCATGTATAGTTCGTCGTTATTAGTGGCAGAATGAAAGTTATTCCGAAATATTCTGGGATCAAACAAAGTAGAATTTGGGAACTGGAGGGCCAGATTCAATAGAGAGATCGAAGAGCTAGTGTCCGAGTCAAACATAATGGGAGAAGTATTTTTTTATATATATAAAAAATAAGTGCGCATTTCACAAGTTACAGTGAGGTCGACGATGTGGCACGCACACCTAAATAATTCCTATCCACTCTCTCCTTGAAAAGGTCCAAGTTATAGCGTTCGGGGAATAAGTCCGCAAGCAAGGAATTCAACTCTCTAGCCGCTCGCCATAAAAATGAAGAAGCGAAACACTTCATGTGAATCCTAGAGTATCTACAACAAAGGGGTGGAACCCCAGCCAGATGATGGAGAGGGGAAGGTGCAATCAAATTGTGCAATTCCATCGCACACTCTCCTTGCCCCTCTGCCCGTGCCGTCGTATCTGCCAGACTTCGCTGGCTGGGACATGTGAAAAAAATGGGAGAGTAGCGAGCTTCTAAAAGAGCATATTTGGGGTGACCTAAGGGGCATCGTTCAGTGGGACATCCGAGATGTCGCTGGAACGATGGAATCGCCAAACACCTGAGGGAGCTGAATATGCCCGAATGGTCGGAACTGGTACAAGAACGTAAAAATTTTCAAACTTTGGTGTCTACGTAATTTGAAGTGAATTCCCCATCGGGGTTTTCCCGCAGGATTACAGCATAAAGCCCTTCAAAAGGGGTTTGAGAAGGGTCCGAAAGGGTTGGCAACGCGCTCGTGACGCCCCTGGTGTTGCAGGCGTTCATATGCGACGGTGACCGCTTTCCATCAGGCTAGTTTGCTTGTTTGTTGCCTGCATAATATAAAAAAATACGCAACTGCCACCCACGTGTCCAAATTTGGACTCTAGTGAGTCACAAAGAACCGCTGATTATGGCTTAAGCCGTTACTTGTACATCACGCTTTATTTTATAATTGTGGTTATACCATAGGTACCAAAAGGTATAATCGTCACTCCATACGTATAATTTCGCAAATATCTATAAATATATGCATGTATGGCTTTGTGAACATTAGCGCGATTGACAGCTACACGGTCCTTGTTACCGCGCCATCGCCATCCAGATGCGTATCATGTGTGCCCAGAGGCTACTGTTTTCGTATCTTTACACACAGATATATAGAAGAGTTTGCTGAAGCAACTTCAAGGCTTTTGGGATGGCAATAGGAAGAAATTTGTGGGAAGCAGACATTGCTGAATACCAATTTGGCGGTACCAGGTTGGGGTCCTGTCACAGTTGGAATTTTAATTCACTTGTGGTAAGAGTACCAACTGAACATCTGTTGACCTTCGTGCACAAAGAGCGTGTCATTTACCAACGTTTCCGAGGCCGGTTACCGGACACCCGCGTTGCGTCACACGTCGCAGTCCATACGTGTAAGTAATTAATATTTTCTTATATTATTACACATGTTAATCTATGTAATAAGTATGTATGTAACCTGATTATAAATTTTAAAAAAATAACAGCAATAAACAGTCTTTAAGTTTCGTAATGCCTTCAATAACTTTGCACCATCTAGTGTGAACGCCTTTACATCCCTACCCACGCCTCTCGGGTGTAAATGGGTGCATAATAAGCGGCCATTCAAAATCAACCAGACGCATTCCGCGTATAATAGGAATCCCAACACGTGTCCCGGTGTCTGTGTGTATGTACGACATTTGTATGGGCCCGCGAATAATGATTTACAATTCGAACATTTGAATAACGCTTCTTGATTCGTTTTATCACGTTGGTTTTTTGGGAATTGTAATAATTTTAAAATACACTAAGGAACTTGGATTTATGTACAAATTTGCTTAATTAGATCATCATTAGTCCGTAGGGTCTGCTTAAATTAGAATCACCTCTACTTTTCCCGCAGGTGTCGTACAAAGCGACTAGGGGGTCAGCAAGCAATGAGGATGGGCATTAGCGTCCTCGAGTGCACTTGCACTCAAACTGCGATCGCCAACTCGCCAGTCAAGCGTGGCGATTATGGCAAAACCCCTCAAATAATGGCGAAAACCAAATCAAGACCCCCTAATCCCTGGCGGCACCGCTATTCCTGGCTACGGTAGCGGCGGTGTGGCGATCTTTGAGGGAGGCCTATGTCCAGCAGTCTAATAATAATAATAAAACCCTGTATTGCGGGTGTCATGTACACACACCTACCTCAGCTCGAATTAAAAATTTTCCCATACTGAATCGATTCTATTCATAGATATAGGATTCTATTACGCGGATCGAGTGACAGGGACATTGACTTTATTTCAGAATATGTTTTTTTACAAACGCAATTAAAGCCATTTTAAAAATGTATATCGTATAATATACATGTTCTATTATAGAACATGTATAGTATATAATTATCACTAGTATCAGGTTTCTTACCACAGTATGACTTCTTTTTTTTTATTTTCCCGATATTTCGGAACAGTTGCACGCTCCATGGTCACAGGTTGACTGGACGGCGGCAGATGACAGCTTTATGAGCAGACATATCTGTCTACCCTCTTGCGCTGTCGACGACTACCTTCATCGCGATTTGTTGTGGCGTTACCATTGTCACTCACTTTTTTCACACAAACCACACTCACTGTATCCACACGCGAAACTGAACTCGAGGTGTTTTTGTTTTTATTACTGCACGCACTAAGGACCGGATTCCATGCACTGGACAGTTTATGTATATATATAGTTCAGATAATATAAAAAAATCTTTGGTATAATGTAAATTACCTAGTGAATACAGCGGTTTTCTTGTAAAATTTCGAGGTAAGTTTGTGTTTTTTTTCTATCTCGTGAAATTTTTTAGGAAGCATGTTTTCACACCGTACAGTAATTAATCAGTGTACATCATTGACTTACAAATAAATGGACGATGGGTCTAATACAAAAACCACGAAAAAAACGTCCCAAGTCAATCTATTTAAACGTAGTGACATGTAAAGGAATATGAAAAAGCTAAAACGTTGAATTTAAATTGCAATGTCATCGCAGTACTGTCTAATTTTGCTTGCTTCGCTGTCAGTCGAACAAACGAAGACTACAGCGTGAATGACGCTCTGTATACGATTTGAACGCCCTATAAGTTCGGACACTTTTTAGCGCGGACCCGACGTCCATATAATTGTAAGTCAATGGTGTACATCCTCAATTTTACTACATATTATTTCCAAAGTAATTAATTCAACGCTTTCGCTGTTATGCGAAATCAACCAAAGCCATTTGAGGTTGTTTCGACACAAAACACAAAGCGCACGACTTGTTCCTCCTATCACTTCATATCATAAAAAAATAAACAAAAATAAAAAATATACTCAGCATTGTCGCTTTTTTCTTCCTAGAGGACTTCGCTGCAAAAGCTACGGACCTAGAGATACGAGTTTAAATGGATATGGCATAATTTACATCACACATATAAATTTGAATTTGTAATTTCAACAAAACCCTTAGTTAAGTCCAGCAGTCATGATCAATATTCTGTAACCGGAATGTGATGCAGATGTGATAGAGCACCTGTCATTATAAATGATGAAAAGTGTCAAGTTTTAAAAAAATAAACAGAATTACACATGTGTAACCTAGCGTAAATATCTTTTATCACAGTCCTAGTCTGCAACGTGTGTATTAGAATGTATTAGTTATTAGTAAGTATAAGTTTATTTAGGTATATTTATATATGCATATATCTCCGTAGGTATAATATATTATTATTTTTTAAATATTTTATAAATTACTATGTGTCTTTATTTAATTTTTTATATTTTTATTTTTATATTTGTAAAATTGGCACACTACGTCTCCCGCTCCGATTAGCTTTCCTCTAACTCTAAGGTTGACTGGAAGAGATCGCTCTTAGCGATAAGACCGCCTTTGCCCACATTAGTTTTAAGTTGTTTATGTACTATTCTTGTTCTTGTGTGAGCAATAAAGTGTTTATCTATCTATCTATCTATCTAGTTGTGAACATTCCAAAGTTTCGTATGAAACATTTAAACGCGGCAGCAAAATTTTATCACAGATGGAGATATATTTATTTGTGATATATTTTTTAGTAACAGTACAGTTCCTTGTGGAAGAGTTCGTCCATAGAAGTACAGCCACCCTACCTATTTCTACCGCCAGGCAGTCCTGTCAGCATTACCGTGTTCCTGTTTTGAAAGGTGCTGGGGAAATTACATGCACATGAGACTTGTCAACTCATGTCTCAGATCTTTGCGATTTAAAGCTCTGAGTGGCACTGCAACTGTCATGGACAGGCGTATAGCTTACCATCAGGCAAGTAAAAGTCAAATAATCGTTTATTCCATAGGTAAAATTTTTACACTAGAAAACATCATTTTTAAGCTACTGCTCGTTCACTACGCCGACCTCCCTGAGAAGAACGAGCAAGAAACTCCATGGATTGCTCTTTTCAAATAAACTTAAATGCTATAGAATACATTTTGAATCATATTTGTGTGGAATCTAGACTCACGTTGTCTTTCCATACGTCTTTCTCAAACACGTAGTCTACAATTTTATAATATGACTTTTCAATTAAAATACTTTTAATGTAAGTTTTAAACTTAGGAAACGATAATCTTAATAATGTATGCTCCGGAATCTTATTGTATCGTTTACCTTAGTTAAACGGAATCGTGGTACCATGAGTTTGGACTTAGTTCTAATTATGTATATTTTTACGAGAATATAAAATATTTGAGTAAATGTACTATGATGCTACGGTCATGATACTAGTCTCCTTAAACTTTTATCTGAGAGAAACCTGACTTGTTCATTCCGTCACTTGATATTATATTTTTAAAAAACTATTTACCTGCTAAACTTCACTTTTGTGGTTAGGACGACGTTACGTTAATATTTGCGTACCACACAGGAAACGTGAACATTTTTACGATTATTTGTACTTAAACTGGGAACATTACATATCAAACCAATAGCATATTTCGATCAAAATTCTATAAATTGATAACAAAGAAGATAGAAATATATATATTTGCCGGATTATGCAAAAACCACAATGTAGCTATGTAAATACAGCCAGAAAAAACAAGGTTTCAGGGGTATAGCTACTCTTTTCAGTTAATTAAGAGTCTACACAACCTCAATTGGCTTTGCTTCATTCCGCATAATAGAGAAAATGATTGATTCAACATCAACTGAACTAAATAGAACATGTGTACTATATGGTATAATTTTTCAAATAGCTTTAAATTACTTTGTAAAAAAATAAATTTAGAAATAAAGTCAGTGTCCCCGTTGCTCGATCCAAGCAAAATGAACCGTATTAGTACGTAAAAAAGTTGAAGAAACCAACACTGTAAATAATGTAACAAAATAAAGTTGTTGAAAAAACCAAATACAAAGACATGACGCAAGCACATAGAAAAAAAATTCGTGAGGTCCGCTGGTTCGTTCCGTGGCTTAGTTGGCATAGCGTCTGGCATGGTAAGCTAGAAGACGTCAGTTCGAATCCGGGCGGATCGAAGGAATTTTTTCCGAGTGTTCGATCTTTGTATTAATAATTAAACAAACTGGTGGAGTAATTTCACAAAAAATAATTGAATATCAATTCAATAAAAAAATTTAATTAATACAGTGAATAGCGACATCTCTCGCCAGGACTGGTAGCTGTAAAGGTACTAACTGGGTGATAAATCTGTCATAGATTTCTCATAGATGGCGCTACGACTAAAAAGTCGTTGAAAGACCAAGTACAAAGACACGACGCAAGCACATAGAAAAATTCGTGAGGTCCGCTGGTTCGTTCCGTAGCTTAGTTGGCATAGCGTCTGGCACGGTAAGCTAGAAGACGTCGGTTCGAATCCGGGCGGATCGAAGGAATTTTTTCCGAGTGTTCGATCTTTGTATTAATAATTAAACAAACTAGTGGAGTAATTTCACAAAAAAACAGGACAAAACCATTTTGAAAATTTGTTACATAGATTAATCATTCACAACCAGATATAACATACGATAGTAGCAAAATGTATATATTCCTAATTGTATCACGTAAAGTAAACCAAACAATATGCAACCGATTAAGCACAATAAGATGTTGTAATTCTTAATGATAATAACGTTCTAACAAATACCGGTAAGGAACAAAATCTGAGAGAAATAGGGCAAATGCGCTGTGGTAAACTGGTATAAGGCGAATTCTGTTATTCATGCGTACATGTAAGATCGTTTCAGGCACATTGAAATTAAAACAAAATGGCTTATTTAAGTAGATATTTTAATTAATGCGGGCGTTGTAATAAACTTTAAATTCTTCCATATTATAATCTCGATACCTCCAATAAAATTTATTCCAACTTGTTTATTTTTCCACTTTAAATTTTTTGTTTTTCATGTTTTTTTACAAATTTCGGGGAGCATAATATTAATAAATAAAAATAAATTTGATGTAGTGGCTACTGGATGTGCGGATCTGTTTATAAACAAGCCTTCTCTAGTATAAATACCAATGTGTACCGTTGTGCATTGCCTATGTATTAAATTCTTGTGGTAGCCATGTCTCTCGCTAAGAGTGAAGAAAAACATAGTAATGACACATGCTTGTCGGAGAAGTATTAGAAATTCTTAGAAAACGTAAAGTGCCCAAGTGCCCCAGTTACGTATTCCTTGTGATATTATTAAAAAAAAACAACATAATATTACACTTAGTTCTTCTATTGAAGTGTATGTAAGTAAATGTACAATTTTTTTTAAAATGTGTATTTGACCTCTATATCACGTGATGGAAAGTGACGATGAGATCGACTTTGTAGCATACACACCTAAATAATGCCTATTCAGTCTTGCATTGAAAAGGCCTAAGTTATAGCTCCGGGAATAAGTCTTCAGGAAAGAAATTCCACTCCTAAGCAGTTAAGTTAGTGGAAGCGGTATCGCTTTCAACATATTTGTACGCCTAATGGTTGGCTAGACTCTGTGAAGTTGTACTTATTTTGTTAATGCCAATTATAATTTTTTTCAAATTTTTATTCTTTTCTGTTATCCATTTTCCTGATTTTATAATTAAAGAACAGATTGTCTTTGGTTAAAACGTTAAAAGCGAACACCCATTATCATAATGAAGAACAGAAAGGCTGTAAATTTTTTGACCCTTACCCAATCCATATGAATTCTATATCATCTACCTATACATACTTGTAAAGGGAACATCAAGGTTATTATTTGCTAAACCATTGGCTATAAAACCATCAGCTAAAAAAAATAAGAAAAGAACTCACAACGAAATATAAAATAATGTAAAATGCAATCTAAAAAAAAACATGCAAAAAGTGCGTCAAAAAAAATACCCGTCATTTTCGAATATCGAAGCCTGATTGATTCAGAAAACTGTTACAATATAATTTCATTTAACGAAAAAAAAATATTTTAAATTCAGAAACGTTTCGATAGGCAATTTTTTATTTTTCCTAAATTAATTAATGTCAACGTTTTTAGACAACAAAAAAATACATTTTTAATTATTGAAATTTAGAAAAAAATAACTCCCCTAGTTTTGTTATGATTATGTATACAAAGATCGAATACAAACACAATAAAACACACATTGCAATGCTACGGTGCAGCATGGACGTGGATTCAGGACCCACAGGGTCGAAAAAAAAATTTCAGTGTGTTCAATCTTTGTACCCATAATCATAAGAAATAATTTTTTATTTATTTATTTACTACACACATGTAATTTAAAAATATACACGAATAGATAAGAAACGTAGTCTCATCATAAGCATGTGTAAAAAAGTTTATCGCACATTAAAGTTTTATTTATTGAAATCTGAACATATTTTCAAACAAAAGCGATTGTATGAACAAGAGCTAGCACGGTGAGATAAACACATAAGTCATCTATTTATGATTTTGTTTATTTTAGGGCAACATAAAGCAAAGGCGAAAGGAGTTGGAAAAAACTATGAAAGTGGGTGATAACTTTTGCCGGTAAAATAGAAATTGGTTGTAAAAGATTTATCGGTCTGAATGTCTGGAAACTGCTTTGTACCAGTTTTATCTGGTATTTGTAGGCACTAAAAATCAGTGGATTGTTTGAAAAATCTAAATTTTATTAGGAGGTGTAAGATTTCTGTTAATTAGTGTCATGACCGTCTTTAAAAATTTTTTTTGTTAAACTCTCATTAACATCATAGTCTTTGAGAGATAAATTTAAAGAATTTAACACTCTTAGAGTTCCGAATCCGAGAATACACAGATTTAGAAAACACGGATTTACTTCGGGTGTCACTTATGCACTAAGTCCGATACGCATCCGAGAAAATACTACTAGATGATGAATCTCCGTCAACTTTTGGCATTGTTAGTACATACGAAGACGCAGAAGAAATAAAATGTTTTCGGTACACTGTCTCCCGTTGAAATGACTTTTCAGAGAAACATTTTATAACAATTACGATGAAGTTAAATAAGATTTACAACAAATTTATATATAGTTGTTACTGAATGGGTGTGTACACTTTTAATTTAATTTTGTGTATATAATGTATCAATACTTGCTGTTGCCCTTCATCCCTCCGAGCAGCCGTCACTGCTGAGTCGGATCGGTCGCAGTGCACAAACTCTCTTACACTAACATCATAGTACATTTGCGAATATGTTTATGTTAAGATATTAAGATTAATAGTATTTTTTTTGTCGAAAATAGTGACAGATATAACACTTACTGTGCATGATAGTCGAAATAACAAATTCTTTCAAATAAGGGGCAATATATACGCTTCTATAATAAAATTCCTAAAGTCTATACTAAAAGTTATCATAGTACAGCTTCTACGCACTATTATAGCAAAAATCCGTGATAGTGACCCGTTTATTTCTTACAGATAGTCTCAACCTGTGATATATTTTTTTGTTTATTTACAATGAGTTTCTAGCTCATTCATCTCAGTGGAATCTGCCTGACGAATGAGTAGTAGAGTATAATCAATTTCGAGTGTAATTTGCTTACCTATGCAATAAAAATTATTTGACTTTGTAAACACAGCCTGGCTTCATCCACTATTGGGTATAGGTCTCTCGTAGTTTGTGCTATGCACTATGATCGTGCGCTATTCGCAACAATCATTTCCCTACCTGCAGACTTGTTTCCTGAACGGTATAACTTGGGTCTTTTCAAAGCGAGAGTGAATAGGCATTATTTCGGTGTGCATGGTCCATCGTCGACCTCATCGTCACTTTCCATCGGGGGAGATAGAGGTCAAATGCGCACTTATTTTTTAATTAAAAAATCTACGGTCCGCGTCTTGGGCGTCATCGATTTATCTCTTGGTTGTTACTTTACTTCATTTGTCACCATTACGCCTCGCTATATTTATTGCCCAGCTCCATTTTAGCTCCGTTTTCGAATTTCCCATCTTTTTTTACGATGGAATGAACAAGGTCCTGGCTGTAGAGCTCCATGTCAGAGTTCATCTAGGGTAGTACTGCCACCTTACCTATTTCTGCCGCCAAGCAGTAATGTTAGCATCACTGTGTTCCTGTTTAGAAGGGCAAGGGTGCTGGTGAAATTACAGGCACACGGGACTTGTTGACAAGTCCCATGCTCGCAGTGGTAGTGCCCATAAGATCATTTGCGCTTTAACGCTCAGAATGGCACTGCAACTGTTATAGACAGGCGTGTCGCTTACCACCAGTCGCGCGACTTATTCATCCCGTCACGTGGTATTATAAAAAAGCCTGGTGGTAAGCGACACGCCTGTCCGTAACAGTAGCAGTGCCGGTCCGATATTTAAATCACAAACAAAGACCTGAGAGGCGTTGCTACTGCGCCCACCATCTTGTGGCATAAGTTGATCATTCCCATGTGTCTGTAATGTCACCAGCACCCTTACCTTTCAAAACTCGATGAACCTCCTTCCCTGTACGACCTCTTTTACAAGAGCTCTGCTGCTATTAAAATGTTTTTGTAATGTATGTCTTGGACTACGAATAACTAATCACCTTTTTTGTCCATAGACCTCGGAAGAAAGTACCAATGGCAATCCATAAAACAAATAACGTAAAATAATTACGCCTGCCCTTCAAAAGGCATGACCGCGCAATTTTCCTATTCAATTTTCGGCGAATGTTCCATTTTCGAAACTCGCTCCGAACGCGTGCTTATTTTTATAACGACAGAGGCAATGGTGCGATATTTTACAGCCAAGCTCAAATCGTTCAAGTGAATAATCCTTTGTACTTACAGGAAGCGACGGAGTATAATCCTACTTTTATAATTAAAACTTCAACCCAGTTTATTAATAAAATCTTTAAGTAACAAAATGACTGGTAATTACTTAGAAAAATATGTACAGTCAAGAGCACGTCAAGTTTGACACTTTGTACTTTGGACCATTCTTATCGTAAGCGGCATAGAGTTGGATATCAATCTGCATTGTCAAGCTTGACTTGCTCTTGACGGTACATTGATAATGTTGTGGTAACCAGAAAACGCCAGAATGTTACGAAAAATTGCCGATGTCTTGAGTGTTTCTGAAATTTGTCTCTTACTTTGGAATCAGAAGTAGAAACCCTTTTTGATCGACTTAAAAAAGGAGGTTCTCAATTTGACTATGTTTTTTTTTTGGATTTATGTTACGCGATAACTCCAGCGCGTTTGCGAACCTATTTTTGATGATTCTTTTTTTGTTGAAGAAAGGGTACCTCAGTAGTGATCCCATTTAAATTTGAAGAAAATATTCCACCTTTAAGGGTGGAAAACTAAGGGTTGAATCCAGTTTCGCGTTCTTTCCAGTTTCAATAAAACTTGGCAAATAGATGTGATTCCACGAATTTTTGAGATCGTTTTTTTAGTACTCTGTACTCAGATTATTTTAAGCTTAATTCAGAAGTTACTTTTAATATAGATAATAAGTTAATGGCTGCGTGTATGACCCATAACAAAAAAAAAATCACAATTATTATATTTGCAATACAATAAATAATAATATGGATAATGAGTCCGCGTTGATATTATGCCATACCCTATATTTGTTGAGGAAACGTTGAAAAATAACCTCACACACTTAGAATAATAACGCATAGAAACCTAGTCCGCACACGCTAAGTGAGGCAAATTAAAGCGCTCCCAAAGAGCCTACACGAGCGGGCGGGCCGTCAGTGCTCAAGGTCAACTTGCACCGCGAACAGCTCAAGAATTTTAGCTGAAAATGACGAAATGTGCGGTAAATGAGTGTAAAAATACGTCAGACAAACATAAAATATATACTAACATCACATTCCGCAAGGAAGTAACGCGTTTCAACTTGTATTTTTATATAAATATTCACTAAAACCGAAAATTAACCTACTACTAAAACTAGCCTACATGCATTTGATTTTTGCCTCACTTGTGACAGTTCGTTTGATATGAAACTATCATTCTATGCGTTATTATTCTAAGCTCACACACATTTAAGAAAAAAATATTTGTTTTTATTATTTGTCTTTTATTTATAACACCTAATAGGTACTTTTAGTGTCCAAAAGCAAATTTTGGTCTTAAGTAATTTAGTTTTTAATATAGTAATTAATATGAAAGGATTCCTCGAACGACCAACCAAACAAACAATAATTTAATTCTACCGTAATTGCATACGAGTTTTTAAATTGCAATTGGGAGTTGGATTTAATTTTATACAGCCAATTTTTGCGTTTCAATTTACGTATTACGGTATTGTAATTTGTTGGTAAATGTAATTATATGGTAATGCCAATTTATTATTGAGCTGGAAATTTTATAAATACCAAATTAAAAACATAATTACTGCACAATTTTGCAAATTTATTTCCATTGTATTATTACATGAGAAATAGTAGGTATAGTAAGAAATTACGACTTGCAAACTTATGTCTCAGGGTGACGGGCGCAGTGGCAGTGCCCCTCAGATCTTTGCGATTTAAAGCTCTGAGTGGCACATCGGCTGTTATGGACAGACGTTTCGCTTCAAACCAGGCGCACGACTGTTTTTCCCGTCGCTAGGTGGTATAAAAAAAAACATTGATATCATAATTTCATCAACACCCTACAAAACCGGAATGCAATAAAACTCACATTTCTGCTTGGCAGCAGAAGTCGGTAAGTTGGCATTTTTTTTCTTGAACGATTTTTTCTAAGATAACTCCACTGCTACTTAAATTCCTGTTCTGGATAGACGACTTGAGTTTCACTTTTCTCAGTTACCGCATTTTGCCAATTGACCGTGGCGATGTGGTGCTACCAACATGGTACACGGAAGTCCCCGGACGGCACAATGGGCGGCCAGATGAAAGCCGCACTTAATATGCGTGACGTAATCGCCGCTAATGGCTGCGCGGGCGCAGAAGCCGATGCAAGCATTACTATTGTTAACGGATTTATGGGAATATCGAGAAATCTATCTGTATCTGTTATCGAGATAACAACAATGATACTTATTGTCTGTTTAAATCTCCAATTTGTTTGTTTTTTAATTTTTTTTCATCATTAATTTTTTATTTAAATTATCATTCGTGCCGTGGTAGCTTAATGGTTTGACCTACCGCCTGTCAAGCAGAGGGTTGTAGGTTCAAACCCAGGCTTGCATCTCTTGACTTCTTCGGAATTTATGTGCAAATTTAATTTGAAATTTACTGTAAGCGTTATAATCAACACCGATAATCTTTAAATCGCAAAGATCTAAGGGGTGTTGCAACCCCGAAACATAAGTTGACAAATCCTACATGCCAATAATATCACCAGCACTCTTACCCTCCAAAGCCGGAACTCAGTAATGCTTACATAACTGCTTGGCGGCAGAAATAGATAAGATGGCAGGTACTTCCCTGTACAAATTTTTTACAACGAGCTATTAAAACGGTTTGTCTTACTTTCCGAACTCTTGTCTTGTCCCTATCTACTGATACGAGAGATAGGGAGTTCCGGGGAGACTACGGACTTCCCGGTAAAACCAAGGTACGACGAGCGCTCGGGCCAAGCCCTTCGTCAGTAATACATCTGGCCGAACGGTTAACACGCTGGACCGTCACGCAGAGGTCCCGGGTTCGATTTCCGGGCCGGGAGTAATATTTGCATTTATTTCTCTCGTGAGTTTGGGTGTAATTTGTGGTTGTCTATGTGTGTGTCCATAGTTTATAGTGTCCATAGACACAGGGTTTCCCTAGTGCGGGGCTATATTGAGTGTGTGCGTTATTATTGTCTTCACGGGCGTCTCTGGCGGACCCGGACTTGTATGGACTCGCCTTAGCTATAGGGATGAACACGTTCGTCTGCCATGGTAACATGTGGCCGAGGCGTTCATCTCTCGTGCAGTCAGCGCGTCTTAGTCGCGGTCTAGACAAGGGCCTATAGCCAGGAGACGCGCGAGACTCGTGAGCTGCCCTTTAAGTCTTTAGTAGCAGTAGAGTGAGTTCCTTTGAGAGCAATTACAGGCACATGAGACTTGTCAACTTATGTGTCAGGGTGACGGGCGCAGTGGGTGTGTCCCTCAGAACTTTCCGATTTAAAATTCTAAGTGGCCCTGCAACTGTTATGGACAGGCGTGTCACTTTCTACCAGGCTGACTTTCGTCCCGTCACTTACTAACATAAAATAAAACTTTAGATTATATACAAATTACAGTACCGTAAATACGGAATAAAATCCCAAGATATTACATAGGTTTTTATGTGTTTTTGCAATACTGTAGAAGAAGTTCATCGTATTTGAATTACACGTCCCACTGATGGTCTCGGGTTTTGTCTATGGAACGGAATTAAACGAAAATCCGCCACTCTGATTCCTGAAACCTGTATCTCGAAGAAGGTTCATTCTTCGAGATACAGGTTTCGGGATTCAACATTTACAAATATAACGTACTTAAAACTTTTCAGAGGCCTCGTGATATTTTACAGAAACGTGTAAGGCACGTTACAAGTAAGCAAAACGGTTTGTCACCTTCGTTACGAGCTCCCATCAATTATAATATTATTATAATAAACTGCCTCTGTGGCCGGATTGCCACGCAGAGGTCCTGGATTCGATTCCCGGGCCGGGAGTAATATTTGTATATCCCATATTTTCTCTCGTGAGTTTGGGTGTAATTTGTGGTTGTCTATGTGTGTATTCAAGTTTTGGTTGCGCTGCCATGCTTAGAGTAATAAGTATTCTTTGTGTAAAATTTTTAACAATAAAAATCATCGGTACAATTTTTCTTTCTCTTTTCACGTTTGAGGTCCACGGTTCTAATCGCAAAACATGATTGAAGCGAAGAAATACGGAAATACCCGAACATCCCTTCGGGAGTCCTACATCAAAATGAGCTAACGATGAAGACTAATGGTTTTCCCTTTCTAACAGTTGAGAATTTCTTCATCGTTTATTTCTTTCCCTAATATGTTCGCATGAAACTTTTTTGGGTTGCGAGTTGAGAGTTTTAACGATTCTTTGTGTACTTTTGAAGGAATAAAATGCGAAGGCTGTAGGAATCACGATACTTAGAGACAATCAGATTTAATCCAGTTAGAAAAAGCTG
>NW_020653850.1:22231462-22249977 GCF_003589595.1 Hyposmocoma kahamanoa | reverse complement strand
ATTTGTTATGTCTGAAATAAATGTCTATTATTATTATTGCCACCTTACCTATTTCAGGCGCCAAGCCGTAATGTGAACGGTACTGCGTTCCAGTTTGCAGGGTAAGAGTACTGGTGAAGTGAGAAGCATATGCGACTAGTAAACTTATATCTCAAGGTGATAGGCGCAGTGGCAGTGTCACTCTAGTACATTGTGTACTAGAGTAGACGGTAAATAAGAAATTACTAATCAGGAACTATTACAAGTCCGATGCCAAAGACTTGAGGGCTTGAATAACTCGACTTCTGTATTTTTCACCGTCCGTTATACATACAAAGTTTGAATCACATTTACGAGGAAATACAATACAAATATGGTTCACAATACGACAATTATGGATTTGGCAATTGGCGGGCTTTTTGTTTTTTTTTAATTGTTCCATAGACAATGCAACTCGAACCTAATTTTTTTTTCTTCTTTCCATAAAGGAAAAGGCAAAGGTTTTACACCTTACAGCCAAGTCTTGGTACATTATTTTTGAGCCATGTCTTCGTTTAACTGTTTCTGTAAATATGGCCGCCACAAAGAGGATAGGCAATTTGAGGCGGCGGCGTGTTTGGATTGACTCGGGATTCCATAGAACGGGCCGGAACGGGTATTTTAGTTCGAGATTCGTATAATTTCGCGTTTTAATCTTCGATTAAGGCACAATAGCACTATCCTATTCCACTTTAAACTAGATTTCACAAAATAATTGAAAGTCAAAATAAAAACGACACTTTTCCCTCCAAAAGGCCCAGAGTGAATTCTCGAACTTAAATGTTGTAAAAATCAAATACGCATACAGCCATGACGGATTGTAAAAAAAAAATGCTATATTTTTTTACAGATAATAACTAAAATCAATTTTATGAAATTCTTAATAGTACGTATTTAAGTAGTTTATAGCTGAATTGTAATTGAATTTCTGTTTACATAATAATTTAAGCGAATGTTTTAATTTTGAGCTTAAGTAACCTCCTTGCTTGAACTTGAACCTGACCTATCAGGAAGCATGTCATATTATATCGTACTACAAATAAAACAAATAAAAAAATTTTTACCGACCATGGCTGTAATGGAAAGAAAAAGCCCGTGGGTTATATTTTGGGCATTATAGTCAAGTTAGCCGCCATGCAATCATACCATTTACGAGCAAGTGTGATGAAAGATATTTGCGATCCAAAACTCTGAGTGGCCCTGCAACTGCAACGTCCTTTAGTACAACTCAATTTTTCATTAGTCAAAACCTTGTTTACCTAATTGCTTTTTGAATATTATAAGATTTTTCTTAGGCCTTATTGCTAATAACTGTAAAAAATTGCAATTGAAAGTATTCCGTTTCGAATTCATAAGTCTCTGATCAGTGTCGACTCGCATATAGCAAATTCCAATCTCAACTTACAGAGGCACCTAGTTAGCGCATCTTCCAGTTTTCTGTGAAACTTTGATCAGCATTCGCCGCCCCGACACTCCAGATCTTTTCAATCTAGACGTACCCTCTAGGGTGCTTGTGGAGTAGGGATGATTGTGGAATACAAAAAAGATGGATCGTATGCGATGTTAAACAAGATACGCCATACATTGTTGATGACCTCGCTTGGTGTTTTGTGGTTCATTGTAGACAATAGATGAAGAGGTCCCGAAATCGGATCCTGGTAGAAATAATTTGGGGCTAAAACAGTGGTAGTCTAATGATTTGACCTAACGCCCTTCAAGTAGAGGCCTTAGGTTCGATTCCGGGATAGCACCTCTAAAGTTTCCGATATTTATGTGCAAAATTTAATCTGAAATGTATTATGAGCTTTTCGGTGCAGGAAAACGTCATGATGAAACCTGTACGTCGAAGAAGGTTCCCAACTCACATTTAATAATAATAATAATAATATTATAATAATAACGCACGCACTCAGCATAGCCCCGTACTAGGGAAACGCTGTTTGCAAATTTTTGTGTGCAAATTACACCCAAACTCACGAGAGAAATAAATGTAGGCCATACAAATACTTCTCCTGGCCCGGGAATCGAACCTGGTACCTTTGCGTGGCAGTGGTAACCGTTCGGCCACAGAGGCATATAGGCTAGCATGCTACGGCCTGTACCCTCGTCTGAGAGGAGACCCGTACGCAGCAGCGGTACGTATAAATGGGGTGATAATGATGACTTTGGGATTAGTACAGGGTAATGGCCTAAAAAATAAAATTTTGGTTTTTTTTAATTGTAGAGAGGCTTGACCAACGCCGAGGAGTCAACTTCAAGAACCGGCTAACCGCTAAGATGTTAAGGTTCCCCATTCTTTTTCGTATTCTTTTCTTATCGATGCTTCTTTTATAAACAATATTTTTTTTTATAATATCAAGGGACAGGACGAACAATTCATACGCCTGATGGTATGCTACACGCCTGTCCATAAATTGGACTGCACTGAGCTTTCAATCGGAAAGATCTTATGGTCACTGCCTCTGCGCCTGTTACCCTGACACATAAGTTGACAAGTCCCATTTCAATATTGTATTTTTATCTCTCACCTCTATCGTCACTTACTAAACCCTATGTGTCAAGTACTTTATGTTTGTTTGAAATATTATATTATAATTCACGTTGAACTTGAAGATACTCAGGTTGTAACCCCTTAGGGAAATACGGAACACGCTCTGCAAAATCCACACCAGCCGTTCACATAACGAACGAACAAACAAAGCGCTTCGAGTAAAATGTAGGAACATCAACAGTATAAGGGCTCTCAAGACGCAGCAATTTGATAAGCGATGAAAAGGAGCATGTGAATTATGAAATTGTTTCATATCCGCTCACGCGATGCGCTCATCCTACCGCAAAATGGCGGCTATTTGGTTTCGCAAATAGAAAATAGAAAAGGATTCAGTTTAAATACAAGTTTTTATAAATAAAAATTAATATTCTGTATTGCTAAATAAATACCCTCCGTACTACAACAAAAACATCTCAAATAAAATGCAGTAATACACCGCAAATCCTGCACTTAAAAAGCACTAATGAAATTTTTGGTGTACTTGGGTAAATATGATAATATTCCGTTTGAGTGGTTCTAACGTTTGCCATGAAATTACTCCTTAAAGTATAGTTTATAAACATTTATATTCAGGGTAAACTTAAAAAACGCTACTTACGGTATGTTTTTAATAAATAAACACAGAAATCACCAGCCCAAACAATAACACATACGATTGTCGTGACGTATTTTTGAAGTTGTTTATTTTTTTTTTAATGACAGACCCAGGCATTAAAAACTTTATGGTTTGCTAGAGTAGTTACCGAAATAGCAATTAGTATTAGTTTTTTTACCTGTTTATCGATATCCGATAAATCGGTATAAAATCATCACCGGCACCTCTAGGTGTGGTATGCGTCTACGGCTGCATGTATCGCGTGAGCGGGTAAATTCAAGATTACATAATAATGTTTTATAAGGTTAATTCAATGTCAGGATGTTTTTTTTATACATAAATACTAAGTAACGGGACCAACAAGCCGTGCGCCTGATGGTAAGCTACACGCCTGTCCATGAAAGTTGCAATGCCAATCAGAGCTTTGAACCGCAAAGATCTGAAGGGCACTGCCACAGCGCTCGTCACCCTGAGACATAAGTTGATAATCCCTTGTGCCTGTAATTTCACTAGCACCCTTGCTTGGCGGCAGAAATAAAGCAGTACTTCCCCGGAAAAACTTAAATAGATCGTTTTAAATGGTGACAACTCTGTGCGCTAACAAAAGAAAGCGACATTAACTTGAAAATATTAAACAGGAGATACAGAGATTGGACTAGGAATCAATGAATTAAGACTAAAAGGCACTGGTGTACAAACATCGGATGATACCATTACTTACTACAGTGGAAATGACAACTAAGAGCATATCAAATGTCAGCTAGAACAAGTTTTCTAAAGTTGAGCCATCTACTGTGCGATGGATCCTTGAAGATCATTACCAGTATGCGTTTGTCACGTTGCTACATGTTTATAACACTTAAAATCATCAAATTGATTAAACTCTACTGCTTATTCGTAAGGCAGTGCCCTGAGAGGAATGAGAATCTCTAGGGGTTGCTCTTTGTACATAAGGTTTGAGACGATGCGACCACTTTTATCGTCATCCCACCTTTCTATTACCTTTTTATCTGGCTCCTGGCCAACTAACTTTTGAAATTTTGAATGGTTCTTTAATCCCTTTTCCTTATCACTCTTACTTTTCTTCTTTCCGTCGCCACTCTCTAGTAAACGATGATGAAATGCAGTAAATTTCCAAAGTGAGCACACGTGCTCGCCTCCATATAAAATTCTGACCATACCATTGAAAATCATGTAACCTAACTACTTATAAAAATTCAGTATTTGTACGAATACAGGCCCTTTTGGGGTAAGTTCCATTTTTACCATGTCTAATCTGTTAACCTGTATTTAATTTAAGTAGGGAATGTTTTTATATGATTGTAACCGTGTTTATATCGTTTTTTTTTTCTTACTTTTTATTACTTTTCCCTTTCAGTACCTTCTCTTTCTTTATTTCTGTAATAAAATTAATGTGAACCGAATGTTACTTACTTATTTTCATTATCGTACGCGAGACCCACATGAGACTTTGGTACACATTTATCATTTACAATATTACTTTCAAACATCATAGATCGAGACTAACTGCAAGAGCTAAACGGGTTACTACCAAAGATTGTTCATCCAAGTACGCGGAAGTATTATTCGTTTTGTAAAAACAATACGAAACTCATAAAAATGAGTTTCGTGTACATAAAAGTATGTTTGACACATGTGGATTTATTATTCCAACAGTACGAAATGTACCTACAGCCGAAAGGGCTTTATTTTCTTTCAGTGGCATAGCTATGAATACCGGATACAGCTACTCAATAACTAAGAAATACAAAAGGTGCTTTGATTGCTTCCCTTCTGAATCACGATTGCCAGGTAGAAATCGCTTCTTAACAACAAGGTCACTTGTTTATACATTAACTGCTATCCTAACATGGGTTATTCTATAAAAAAATGTCTCATTGACACATTCATTCGTTCGTTCTTTCAATTCTGTAGCAGTGATTATGCAAAAAATAAGTTCTTTACGTTCCGTGCGTAATTAAAGCTTATTTATTGTAACTGATATACATATTTAATGACAGTGTGTTAAAGAACAAGATTGCAGTCTTGACAGAACCGGATTGTTTCATTAACTTTAGCAATTAACTAATTAATTTCTTTTAAGTTAGAATTTTACGTGGCGTATTACATCTAAAAATATAAAAAAATTATGAGAGAAATGACAGGAATACAGTCCCATGTCTTCAACGAAGTTTGATAATAGTGCCCTGCCCACCCAATCTTTCGGTATATACTGGCCGGAAAAAAAGGCACAACCTGCCTGACCTTCACCTTATTAGTCAGGTCCTGACCCCAGATCAGCCTGTTGACACAGATTTCATCCTGGTTTCTCAAAAAATTATTGCCTTGATTGAATAAAAAGAATACAGTAGAAATATTGAGATTATTTTTATAGTACTAAGTGACGGGACCTGGTGGTAAGTGACACGTCAATCTATAACAGTTGCAACGCCGCTCAGAGCTGTTAAAATGCAAAGATGTTAAGGGCACTGGCACTGCCGCTGCGCCCGTCAACTTGAGACATAAGTTGATAAGTCCCATGTGCCTGTAATTTCACCAGCACGACTGAGGCAGTTAGATTGGTATCTCATATAAAAAGCAGTAGAGTTCGTTATGAAAAACTTCATCCAGGGAACTATTGCCACCTTACCTATTTCTGCTTTTACCCAAACATCCGTTAACCAACGTAATTTACAAAATAGATTATATTTTTGTTATAACCTGAGCCTGCGACAATATCTTTCTATTTCCCCTCTTCTATGTCGCTGACATAATGTACCTAATCTTTTTCAAATCTCTTCCTGCGTATCTTATCAAACATCCGCTCTTTTCCTTCCATTAATATTGTAAAATTTATGAACAAAATTCTTTTTTTGTCGAGAGACGTCGCTTCTCATGCAAATTTGCAATTCGCTGAATAAAATAAAGTGGATATGTTTTATATTTACATCTGTAGGTAAAGTTTATGCATACTTATAAATATCGGAAAATTCAATATGAAATCAGTAAAAAAATCATATCGTTGGTAAGTGTTTTATATGCCTATCTATGACAGTTGCAGTGCACTCAGACTTTTAAATCGCAAAGATCAATCTTCATCAAAATGAAGTTGACAAATCCTAGATGCCTGTAATTTCACCAGCACCCTTCTAAACCGGAACGCAGTAATGCTCACATTGCTGCATGGCAGCAGAAATAGGCAAGGTGCTAATGTATTTCTTGAAAATTATTTGGTGAAATTACAAGAACGTGAGACTTGTCAACTTATGTGTCAGGGTGTCGGGCGCAGTGATAGTGCACCTAAGATCTTTGCGATTTAAAGCTCTGAGTGGCACTGCTACTTGATACTAGGTGTTATTAAAAAAAATCTAATATTTATAATCATTGTCATAGTTTTTTGTTACTATTTGTATGTTTTGTGTATTTTATCTAGTAAGATTACATAAGATTACAGATGTATTTGACTAATTTATGTTATTATTGACTTTCATTCATTTTTGACATGCGCATATTTTATCGAGGCTTAGAAATGTAAATTATGTAAGTTTGACATTAACATGATTTTTCGCTTTATTTTTGACATTGTTAATTTTTATTATATTTTTTCTTTGCATGTTTACTAGTTTTTGACAGTTTTTAATTATAATATTTTGTACATTATGCGACCACCACTGATTATATTTGTATGTTTCGACGAAACTGGTTGTAGTAGCACTGTTAATGTATTGAACTGATCTGATGAACTTATTGTACCTACTTCCACAAATAAATCGATCTTTATCTTTATCTTTATTGTATGTGTGACAAATAAAAGGAATTTGGACGAACTCTTTCGTAAAAAGCTCTACGGCTGGTAACCATTCGGTCTGTATTGATTCGTGAAACACAACAACAACTAAACTGCTAGTTAAACTGTTTGTCTTGTGGATTAATTCGATAAATGTTTGTTTATACACCGCAGTTCAAAACTTTTCACCAATAAATCGCTTCAGACGTAAAGTACTAGGATCTCATAAAATCTGTAGCGGTGTTTAATTCGTGAACCGCACGAAGGGCTACAGCCGGGGGCCCGCGGCCTATCACGAGAACGCTATCTGACACACCAGACGTGAACTAAGCACCGGTGTTTGGAGAATGTAAATTTCGAGCATTCTGGAGTGCTCATTTATTGTCTAGGAGTACTTACTGAGCAGAATGTTAGTTCCACACCGAAACGCAGCAGTTTTAGTTAATTTTTTTACACTTCTGCTAGCATGCGCGCGCAAAAATTTCTTCCTCTAAGATATTAATATATAAATATTAATGCAAACCATTCTATTGTCTATAATATTAAACATAACTGGTGAATGATTCTCAGTTGCAGTAGACCAAGCAGTAATGTTAGCATCACTGTGTTTGTGGTTTTGAAGGGAAGAGAGCTGGTGAAATTACAGGCACTTAGGACTTGTCAACTTACGTCTCAGGGTGTTGGGCACAGTGGCAGTGCCCTGATCTTTGCGATTTAAAGCTCTGAGTGGCACTGTAATTGTTATGGACAGGCATGCAGCTTACCATCAGGCGCACGACTTCTTCGTTCCGTCACTTAATATTATATAAAATAAACTTTACCATCTCAGTCAGCCGTCTCCATTTCATTCTGTAGATTTGAGATCTACCGAATACGGGTCCAGAACTTCACACGGTTTCCAATGGTTAACAATAATGTTATATATTATTATACTAAATATTCACAATTTTACGTAACTTAGAAATTGAGGTCATAGGTACTTGCCGCCACAGAGATGAACCAATAACCATTCTCCAACCTACACAAGCTCTGCTGTTACGATGGTTATTGCAAATATACTTCGAATTTGAATCTATAGAATTACTTGCAATTACGAGCACCTGTCTAATACTCAAGATGATGTGGAAATTCATAATATTCGATCTCTACAGTATCGAATATCATCGCTGCCAATAATGCACCATTGCAGAATACGACGACATTAACTAAGCACGCAGCGAAAAAAGATTTTGACGTCAGGAGATGGGTGCTTTATTCACGATTAATTTTCACTTACTCTGATCGTAAATGTAAAATTTCATGGTGTTTACTTTATAGAATTAATTATTATAGTTGATCCTTTCGATCGGCATCATAAAAATATAAGACTTTTTTCACTTTTAATCGTTCAAATTCCACGATGCCTCATCGATGAATTGGAGCAACTTATTAAAAGTTTTTTCTATAATAACAAGGGACGGGTCGAACGACGAACGAACTCTTGTACAAGGACCTCTACTGCAACTAAATAAATGCAGTATTACTAATTTAAAAAATATATAATAATGTATCCATAAAGAAAAATATGCTATCTACTTTCCTAACGTGTCCCATAGTCGTGGAACGCCGTGGAAAAATATTATTTTTATAAATAATATAACAACATCAAGCAGTGAAAAACAAAATACCCGCAATGCATTGAGTACAGTCGTCAACATGAATCGTGTACGGTTACATAACATCGTTGGCACATTTTTGCTTTGTGGTAATACATGCAGCCGCCGGCGCAGCCTGCCGCGCTCCCACGTGCCGCGATGCCGTGTTGTATGTAGCTGGGTGAAGCTAACACATTTTTTCATCATTTGCATGGCAAATTTCCGTATGGTTTTCGTCATGACGGCTCAAACACCAATGGATGTAACTCAACATTTTAACTTACAAAATTACAAAGAAATAATTTCGTCTGTTTCTGAGCTATTAAAGACACATTTGAAGTAGATGAATTAACCAATAAGGAAATGAAACTATTTTTAACGTCTCAATTCAACCGTATTTTTTTTGTGTACCTTTGTATGTTACACGATTACGCCGGCATTTATGAACCGATTTTGATAATTCCTCTTTTGTTGGGAAGAGGGTACCTCAGTTTTCGTATTACTGTGTTCTGGTTTTGAAGGGTAAAGGTGCTGATGAAATTACAGGTACATGGGACTTGTCAACTTATGTCTCAGTGTGAGGGGCACAGTGGCAGTGCCCCGCAGATCTTTGCGATTCAAAGCTCTGAGTGGCACTGCAACTGTTATGGACAGACGTGCACCTGATAGTAAGCTACACAGACGTTCGTCCCATCACTTGATATAGGTAACAAAAAAAAATTGGTTCCATTTAAATTTGAAGAAAATATTCCATTTCTAACCGAATTCAATAAAACTTGGCAAATAGACGCAATTCCACGACCATTTTATTTTTTTTAAATAAAAAATGTTAAATAATACACCGTTTTATTTTATCACCACGTTACGTAATTAAAATGCGGAAATTGATTGTCGAAACAATTCTCCGCTCCATTATGACAAGGGGCTTTACTCTAACGATTACTTACTAGGAAGCGTCAAAGTGTGAACTGTTTATCCGTGCTCAAGCGTGCTCGATTGCCCTAATATTTCATTTACCTAGTAGTTTGCTTGAGTGTACTCTTCAGAGCAGAATTATGGGGATGGGAAATACATTTTCCCACAAGATTTTTTATAAACGTTACCTGTTTCTATTTCTTTTCGGATCAAAATCGCGTATATTTATTTTCACACAAACCATCGTTTCGGGCCTTTTACAGGCCTCATGGTGACATGTGTAATATTAAACAAATTCAACTCTATTTTCCCTATAGTTACAAAAGTTATTGATTAAATATATCTTATTTTCGATTTTCCAAAGAGCATACCCATTACACTAAATAGTTTTTACAAATTATTTCATATTATTTTAACAATGCTCGTTATTTGCATAAGAGTATAATATCTTGTATATAATTATTAATACAAAGATCGAACACTCAGAAAAAATTCCTTCGATCCGGTCGGTTCGAACCAACGTCTTCTTGCATACCGTGTCAGACGCTATACCAACTAAGCCACGGAACGAACCAACGGACCTCACGAATTTTTCTATGTGCGTGCGTCGTGTCTTTGTACTTGGTCTTTCAACGATTTTTTTGTCGTAGCGCCATCTATGCGCCAGGACTGGTAGCTGTAAAGGTACTAACTGGGTGATAAATCTGTCATAGATTTCTCATAGATGGCGCTACGACTAAAAAGTCGTTGAAAGACCAAGTACAAGGACACGACGCAAGCATATAGAAAAATTCGACACAAAATAATTGAATATCCATTCAATAAAAATTTAATTAGTATAATATCTTAGTAACCACAATTTCTTTTTGTAACCAATTAAAAGAAAAGGACAGATTGTCAATTCGATTGTTTTTTTTTTGTATATGTAACGTGATTACTCCGGCATTTATAAACTGACTTCGATTATTCAATTTTTGTCGGAAAGAGGGTACCTACATCAATAGTAGTCCCATTTAAATTTGAAGATAATCTCAGTAAAGAGTACTAAAAAAAACCGACCTCAAAAGTACGTGGAATTACGTCTATTTGCTAAGTTTCATTGAAATATACCCTAGTTCGCCACTATACAGGCCTTGATACTGGAGATAATAAAAATAGGTTCTCACTACGACACTACTCAAAGTATATCGACGGAAATACGCCTTGAATTGGAGAAATAGCAAAATCAACTAAATAATTGCTAAAAGTAATTGCTCCTAAATTAAAGTTAGGCGCTATTTATAAAAAATGAATCTTCATGCGTGAACAGCCACCCTTAGAGATGGATGATTTCCTTCAAAATGAAATGGGACCACTATGGAAGTACCCCCTTTCCAACAAAAAAAGAATCATGAAAATCGGTTCATAAATACCGGAGTTATCGCGTAACATACATACAAAAAAAAAGAAAAAAAGGAACATACAGTCGAATTGAGAACCTCCTCCTTTTTTGAAGTCGGTTAAAAATAATCTACTTTTGAGGGTCGCAAATTAGGGGACGAATCCAGTTTATTAGATTTCACCTCCTATCAGTTAACCGATTTCAATAAAACTTAGCAAATTGACATAATTCCACACAATTTTTGAGGTTTGTTTTTATTTATTTTATTTTATTAAATAGCGCACTTATAGTCTCGCACTAGGGAAACCCTGTATCGCGGGTGCCATGGACACACACAGAGACAATCACAAATCACACTCAAACCACGAGAGAAATAATGACAAATATTTCTCCCGGCCCGGGGATCGAACCCGGGACCTCAGCGTGGCAGTCGAGCATGGTAACCGTTAGGCCACGAAGGCAGTGCTATACATATAAACCTGATAAACAAAGGCCAGTTTCTTAGAGCTCGAAAATTTAAATCAAAATAAAGTTCTTATTCCACTTAACAATTTACGGGAAATTTTAAAACTCTCCTAAAAAAGTTATCAACTAATTTCTCTTCACAAAATCTTTAAAACCACTCTTTTGAAAATTATTACTCCAACGGTGCGAATTTTTGATACGTCACTTTTTCATACGACACAATTTTTGATACGATAAGTCATTTTATCTAAAATGACAATTGCTCGGATCCTGTAGTGAAATCAAAACAATAACCACTATGAATCCAATCTCGAAACTCGTCAAAAAGCTTGAACATCGCAAGAGTTAAAGGGTCATGTACACTGGAAGTGTAAAAAGTGGATCGTTGTGGCCCGCGGGCGGCACGACGCGATCGCATCGCCGCCGCCTGTGATTTGCGGCATCACTTATAGAGATGAACCCTAGCAAATTTATCGATATAGCTAGTAACGAATCAATAATTGTCCATCACCCATGCGGAAGGCCGCACACTACTTCTTAGCAGGTCGATGGCGTATAAACTCTATAATAACAAAAATAATGTTTGTCGTTACAACTTAATAATGACGCACGGGACCGGCCGATGTGGCGTTCCCGTGAGTCTTACGTACCCGCGTGAGAACTCTAGCCCAAGCCGTAAAAGGGGGGCCTGTGTCTATCAATGGGAATATCTATATAGGCAAATTATTTTTATTTTTAGATTTTAGAGGCGTGGTAGCGAATTTCCAATGAGAAACGGGTTCTTTTAATTGAGATTTGGCAGTTCGAATCCCAGTGGTCCCATGTGCCTATGACTTTAATTTCCAAGTTGCCTGCATTTGTGAATGTTTAATAATAATACCTCCATGAAACCTGCATTACAAATGAGGTTCACTAGCCTTGGAAATCGTGTGAATTCCCCAATCCGCACGATTGTCCAAATATTATTTAAAGATGACCCGTGCTTAGCAGTGAGACGTGTAATAGGTTAACGTAAGCCTCCTCTTACTTTTAGGCTCTATGGTTCGTTTTGGCTGAGAATTCGAACGGGTATATCGAGGAGATTGCGGTAACGACCTTTTGAGGTCAACTTTTGTTTGTAAAAAAGTTATCATTATTTTTATTTATAAGTACGCACGATCACAGTTGTATCCGATACTGAGCAAAATTGTCACCGACATGGTCACGTTTCTAAAAAAATACCTATTCGCTCTAGCCTTGAGTAGCACCAAATTGTAGTTTTCGGCAAATATTCCGCTGGCTGGATTGTAAGTGTTTGTAAAAACAAAATAGGAAACAAATAGGCCAGTGATGTAGATTATGTTCCTAATGAGCCATAAAACATCGTGGGGTGACAACATTTTTGTTTAGATTTGGCGACTGCTACACATTGGAAATGAATTTTTTTTTTTTGGAACTGCCTATATATTTAGATTTTAAGACTTTCGTGGTTATTCACTAAATGATTATCACTAATATCAGGTTTCTCACCACGGTATGACTTCTTTTTATTTTCCCGATATTTCGGAACGGTTGCACGCTCCATGGTCACGGGTTGACTGAACGGCGGCAGATGACAGCTTTAAGAGCAGACATATCTGTTTACCCTTTTGCGCTGTCGACGACTACCTTCATCGCGATTTGTTGTGGCGTAACCATTGTCACTCACTTTTTTCACACAAACCACATTCACTGTATCCACACGCGAAACTGAAGCCGAGGTGTTTTTGTTTTTATTACTGCACGCACTAAGGACCGGATTCCATGCACTGGACAGTTTAAAACCATCATCACGGTTAATATTACCTATATATTTTATATTGCCTATTGCCTATTATTATATTTTATATTGCCTATATATTTGTATTTGTAACAGATAGTACCTTGTGAAAGAGTTCAGCCCAGGGAAGAACTGCCTTACCTATTTCTGCCGCCAAGTACTAATATGAGGTGCTGGTGAAAATACAGGCACATTGAACATGTCAACTTATGTCCCAGGGTGATGGGCGCAGTGGCAGTGCCCCTTCGATCTCTGCGGTTTAAAGCACTCCGCTAAAAAATTCGATACCTGAAAAGAGCCCGAAAAGTTGGTTTGTTTGAAGAAACAAATACACATAGGATTCAGATTAAAAGATCAGGGATCGGTTAACAAGTTGACAAGGGGATTAGTTACTACATCGAGTTCTGCAATCAAGGCAGCTCTAGCTCGAAACCTATTCGTGTAGCGTTAGTGCATCGATTTGAATTCGTCACGTTCGATGGGCCGCAAATTTTCAAGGCGGAGTCGACAACGCTCGAACGGTGTTAGCGATAGAATGGGATTAGTGCTGTGTATTACGTGTTCCAAAGTCAACGATAGAGTAGATTGAGTTGTTGTTGGAAGTAAACTGTCAAGAATGTTATGTCTTTAGTGACAGACACAAAGTGGGATGAACGATGAATGTAGGAGATTAGTAACAGTAATAATAATTTTTATTAGTTCAGGCCATAGCCCATAGGATAATGGTGTTAATTACAAAAGAAAACCTTAGAACTATGTTAGTATGATTACAAAGGATTACGAAAATTTAATTAAAACATTCTAAAATATTGAATTACAAAAATTAAGCAAATGCACTAATTATTACTTAATTTCACTACTAGCGATCTTAATCCAAAACTTTAAAATTGTACAGTAAAAACGATGGACAAACATCTTCAGGATGCCATTGGCACTGTCACAAGCGAGTGTGTACTCGCTTTTCGCCTAATGCCATAACTTCGGCATAAGAGTTCGCGCTTCGGCAGACATGATGCCACCTGTATTGAAGGCTCTTGGTCAATTGCCATCTTAATGCCCAATTTGCAAATCATGTGCTCTTGATATGGTACAGTTAACGTGACCATTATTTTTTCTCTAATAGCAGAACGCCTGTAAATTAATTATTGTTTTAAAAATAAAACACAATATTTATGATAGTTCTGATATGTTTAATGTTTTAATAACCTAACCTCCGGTTAAAAAAACCGACCTCAAAAGTCATTCATCCCCTAGTATGCTAAGGGTGGAATATTTTCTTGAAATTTAAACGGGACCACATCTGAGGTACCTTCTTTCCAACAAAAAAAGAGTTATCAAAATTAATTCACAAATGGCGGAGTTATCGCGTAACATACACAAAAAAAAACATACAGACGAATTGAGAACCTCCTCCTTTTTTTGAAGTCGGTTAAAAAATAATTAAAAAGTACTAATATTGTTTAATGAATCAAAAATTTAAAAAAAGAACTAATCTTGTGTAATCTGGTCTCGATGTCTGGTTGGCTGGTTTTATATATTCTTTCGCTCCGTTTGTGTGTTTTATTTTGTGAAAGTGGGACACTTCTAAATATTTGCATTTGAATCCAGTGCTCATGAAAAGAACCTAGGGCCATGAAAGCAATGTCATTCGTACTAATCTCACAATATATTTATGAAAATGTAATTTTGCTACGAAGAATACAATTTTTGTTATGAAAAATAGTGACAGATATAACATTTTACGCGGAATAAAAACAAACTATCTGTTCTTGATAATCGTTTTTACAAAAACACGAATTTAGGGATCAATGCTTTTATAATAACATTCCGGTTAATATTAAACATTTTCTATTCACGAGTTTTGAAACTAAAGTGAAACAAAAACTTTATTTACGCAGCTTCTGCGTACTTGGATGACAAAAATCCGTGATAGTGACCTTTAGCTCTTGCAGATAGTCTCGACCTATATATGTTTGAAATAAAATTGGAAATGATAAATGTATACAAAGAGTAACCCCTAGAGTTTCTTGCTCATTCTTCTCAAGAGAATCTGTCTTACAAATAAGCAGTAGAGTTTGATCTTGTTTGAATTTGTTTACCTATGAAATAAAGATTATTTAAGTTAGTCTCAGGTGGTGGCTATCGCTGCTACTCATAATAATATCGAATTAAATTCAGTTTACTTTATGAATTGGATTCATGGTGACTTCCATAGCAAATTTGTTCTATACTCGCCATTTTACATTCAAAGTCGTTGCAAACCAAATTGGACGTCGGTTTCCTTGTTTTCCCGACGTATATTTTACTAGGAAAATTGTGATATATCAGCGGCAGAAAGATTGATGGGCTTGCCGAGTTCGAAATTTGAATTGTTCGAAACAAGGCGAAAAGGAATTCGACGTATTTTGATTGCATCAATTCGGAATTCGGGACAAATTCAATTATAAACCCTTTTAACAAGCACGGTAAATAGAAAGGTCGTGGCCTAAAACTTTTGGTTTCTGGGGTGGTGACGTATCACCGATAGCCACATGAAAATCTGTCCAGTCGGACTGTTGTGTGAATTGCGTCATACTCATATTCTCAAGAGTTCGTCCAGTGAAGTACTGCCACCTTACCTACTTCTGCCGCCAAGCAGTACCTAATGTGAGCATTACAAGCACATGGGACTTGTCAACATATGTCTCAGGGTGATGTGCGCCATTGTCCCACTGATCTTTGTGTTTTAAAGCTCTAAGTGGCACTGCAACTTGTTCGTACCGTCACTTGATGTTATAAAAAAAAACTTTATACAAGAATTACATAGGAATTTTATACAGAATAAAAAATCCAACTACCAAGCACTAAGTATTGTTATTTAAACCCAATATCACAGGACAACACAGTACGGTCACTATGGACCCAATCTGAACGTGTTAAGTACTTAAGTATGTATTGAATTCTTGGGTCTTCTCGATTGACACACATCGGAAATGAAGCTGTTTTATCCGGATGATAAAACCGTGTATATTTGTTTTTCTATTTTCAAACAAACCAACGTTTCGGGTTCGTTACAGATCCCATGATTACGCTGAATGATATAATACAAATGATCACTTGTCTAATTAATATTAATGCAAACAACGCTACTCTCAACTAAGTATATAAAAAATAATTGGTTCCACAGTTTTAATTTTAGTTGCAGTAGAAGCTCCTTGTGAAAGAGTTCGCCTAGGGAAATACTGCCAGCTACAGTACCTATTTCTGCCGTCAAGCAGCAATGTGAGTGTTACTGCGTTCCGGTTTTGTAGGGTAAGGGACTTGTCAGGTCTTTGCGTTCTAAAACTCTGAGACAATCATGGACAGGCGTGTTTGTCACTTGGTAGCATAAAAAAATACAATAATTCACAACTAAATAAATCATATTCATTTATTTATTTACTCATTTATTGCACAGGAAAACACAAAACTTATTTAGTAAAATGGAAAACACAAACAATAGGTACTGCTTATTTCTAAAAGAAATTTCTTTCTGCAGATCAAAATACAGGACAAAATAATTACAATAACGGGCATGCGTGCACAACAAAAGAAAATTAAATTATGCAATAAAATAATAATGAAAAAAATAATAGCAAAAATTTTAAATTACTGCAGACTACATAAATACTTAGATAAATAGATATTTCATATTATAACTTCCATAAAGTGGATGGAAGAGTGGATTCATACGTTAGTTAGTTAATAAAAAAATACTAATATTCGTTTTTTAAATTTAAAGAATGCGCATTTCTAAACGACAAAACATTTCAAATAAAAAGAAAAACAAGTAAAAATGGCAAATGGAAAAGCAATAATCCATCTGAATTGATCAAGTAACTGATAGATAAACGGAATGAAGTCTGAAACGCTAAATGCTTCGCAATATTGCTGAGAGGTTTTCAATTGTCCCCACTCCGGGTTTCGCAGTAATGAAAGACGCTTTGCATTGTTAAGAAGGTGGAACTTATTGATGGATCCATTATGTCTGAAAGTACTCCGTAAAGACGAGTACAATTCAAGGAAAATGTTCAGTCTCCATGTGTTATATAAGGTTATATATAACGAAGACAGTGTTTTTCCGTACAAAGTTTATAAGAATAGTACATTGTGTATTAAGGGCAGCAAATAAGTAATTACTAACGAGAATCTGTTAGCTTAAATCGCTTCACAACACAACAGTTATACTCGCAAGTGGCGGCTTTTTTGTTCACTAAAATATTAGTAGTTAAATTGCAAATGTAAAGTATTTTTTATTTTTATAAAATGATCTCAATTTGACCTCCATCTCACCTGAAGGAACGTAAAGATGAGGTCGACGATGGAGCATGCATACCTAAATAACGCCTATTCACTTTACGGCGGTGTTCAAGGTCGCTTCCATTAATACCGAGTCACTATAAGCCTCTTGGCACGGTTATCAATTGAATCCAAGGTAGCCAGTTGGTATATAGCAAAGCCATCCCAAAGGTGGCAGCAGTACTCCAAGCAAATGGCATCGCTCCTATCGGAGACTGCCTTCAGTGCTGCCATGGACTCTTTACAAGATTGGGTTTCCTCTCCACTGACCCTCGCATATACTTCAAGTGTATGCGAAATAAACGTTCAGATTTTTCGAGCATAACAACTTTTTGCTTAATCGTGACCACAGGCCACATAAATTCTTCCGTAATCGTGACGTAAAAATCCATAGGGGATAATGTAATGAAAAAGCACGTGAGCATAAGTATAGGTAACGGTTAACGAAAAGTGGGTGAAATCCAATAAATAGGATTCATCCCCTAATTTGCCACCCTTAGAGCGGTTAGACACGTTGAAATTTAGCAGCGATGCAACGCGATACAGTTGCTAATCGTCCACCTTTGCACACGCGCTGCAAAAGGCGATGCAAGCGCGCCACTGCATCTATACAAACGCGCGATTGCATCGTTACACTTGGAATTTATAGGCGATTGCATCGATGCAATCGCGCGTTTATATCGATGCAGTCGCGTGTTTGCACCAATGCAATCGCATATAAATCGGAAATGTAAAGATGCAATCGCGCGTTAGCATCGCTGGTCAAAGTCGCCGTATGTAATCTCATCTCAACTTATAGACATGGAATAGTTTCTTCACATTTTAATGAGACCACTACTGAGGCACCTAAAGTAATCTCTTTGTAATACAAAAAGATCATCGAAATCGGTTCTTAAATGTCGAAGAAATCACATAAATTACACATAAAAAAACAAAAAAACACAGTCGAATTGAAAGCGTTCTCCTTTTTGTAGTCTCTGCCACGCTCTACCTATCTCATATGTATGCAAATAAGTTGAAATTGCAATCGTCAACTTCCGTAAAATACACGAAT
>NW_020653850.1:22130621-22181462 GCF_003589595.1 Hyposmocoma kahamanoa | reverse complement strand
TGTCAGTCGAACAAACGAAGACTAAAGCGTGAATGACGCTCTGTATTCGATTTTAACGCCCTATAAGTTCGGACACTTTTTAGCGCAGACCCGACGTCCATATAATTGTAAGTCAATGATCTACACCTTTAAACTTTGTAAGGTATTGTACATTTGCTATTGTTGTATATGCATCATGTTGGATTTCCTGTACAATAAATAAATAAATAAAAACATGACATTCATTTACCAGCTAAATGTTATCGAATGTTTTTCTTGCATTTATATATTTTAATAGAAAGGTTTAGTGTCTTGCAAGTGTCAATATCATTGATAATACAAGCAATTCGTTATATTATATTTTATTCTACACGCTCATCGTTACTTCTTTGATCAACTAGAAAAGTCATCTTTACGATATTAACTTATTATCCAATCACACGAAGAGCTTTGCTTTATCATTCCTTTCAAGTGAACCGTTTTGAATATTTGGAACGATCAACGGCTCCTTATTCGCAACGCAGTTTCTGTATCTGGCTTCCGTAAAAAAAATTAAGGAAATAGCGTTGATGCGACAGATAAACGGCGACAGCTTCCATCTCATTTAAAATGTTTCTATCGTTTATTAATCCAATGATTACTCAAACAATTTTTTTTTGTGATATACAGCTTTATGTCAGAGCATAATGCACATTCTTAGGATTATTTATAATTATATTTTCGACTTTAATTAGATTTTGCTGTTTTGCTTTATTTTATTTTACTTTTGGGTTTAATACTTAATATAATATAAATGTTAAATATTTAAAACCATCCTCTCCACCATCCCTGAGGCGCCAGCTGAAAAACCGGCGCTGAGACTCTGTCCAGCATTAAGCTGAGCTGGCCTTTTCGACTATTATTGTGTATTTTAGTTATTTAATTTAACATCTTCTTTTATTTTTAACAGATACTTTTTGTAATATTTGTAATGTTAACTGTGAATAAATGTTTCTTTCTTTCTATTCATGGTGCTTTTTTATAACACCAAGTGACGAGACGAAGGAGTCGTGCACCTGGTGGTAAGTGACACGCCTGTTCACACATGAGTTGACAATTCCCAGCGGTAGAAACAGGTAAGGTGCCCTGGACTAATTATTTCACAAATGGCTCTACTGCTTACGACAAAGGAATAGAATACAATGCCGATAACTACCTATATTTCACAAAAACTACAATTTAGAACCATATAAGCCTAGAGTGACAGACATTATCTAGACACATCGGCGCTTATTATAAGGAAAGATTGTTAAAACGTTGATCCATTTAGCATAAGAAATACCTGTTACATTTGCGACACTGTTACTTACAAACACAATTGCAGCTCTACTTACTTTAACAAATTAACTGTTTGGTTTAAAGAGAAGATGTCCAGCCTGTTATCACCACCGATTTTCTCAAAAATAATAAAAATACGAGCTTTACTTTGACTTTTTATTTTCTTCAAAGTAGTAATGACCGTGATTGCCGCCGAGACGGTTTTCGAATATGTGCATAATAATAATACCGCATAATAAGAGTGGCATTTTACTTCGTAGAAGCTTCATAATAAAAAGCATATTTTAATTTTATAAAATTATAACCAATATTTTTCTGCGGATAAATTAATGTGAAACATAGTTATTGCACAGGGTGGAAAGCACGTCAAGCCTCTCGTTCCATACTTAAATTCAAGTCTTTTTTTATAATACCAAGTGATGATACGAACAAGTCGAGCACCTAGTGGTAAGTGACAAACCTAGTCCCACTCAGAGCTTTAAATTGCAAAGATCTTTTAATCCCTCCCTCCCTGAGACATAGACATTGACAAGTCACAATTGTCTGTAATTTCACCAGCACCAGTAGTGCGATTCACGTAAGTTCAAGCTATCAAAATATCGTTGTTAAGCTGTGTAAACTTACGTTATCGCTGATCGAAGTCCTATCCAAAATGGGCATTCACGTATCACTTGAACGAACGTTGATATAAGTAAAATCGAAACGTAACGAATAATGAACGACGTCTTGGATTGTGAAATATGACGTTTAGTCATTGACTTACAAATAAATGGAATGGTCTAATACAAAAACCACGAAAAAAATGTCCCAAGTTAACCTATTTAAACGTAGTGACATGTAAAGGAATATGAAAAAGCTAAAACGTTGAATTTAAATTGTAATGTCATCGCAGTACTGTCTAATTTTGCTTGCTTCGCTGTCAGTCGAACAAACGAAGACTAAAGCGTGAATGACGCTCTGTATACGATTTTAACGCCCTATAAGTTCGGACACTTTTTAGCGCGGACCCCACGTCCATATAATTGTAAGTCAATGCGTTTAACTGTCAAAATTTTAGCAGAATATGTATGACTTGTCATTTAGAGTCGATTCAAGTTCGATTCATATACCAAAATCGCTTTAACAGCATTTGGATCGAACGACTTTATTCCGTTGGGACTCGTTGAAGTTCACTGTCACACGTGAATACGAAGAAGCAGTTCAACGGCTAAATCGCTACGATATCGTAACGGTTTGATTACGTGAAACACCCCCCAGTAGGTATTCAAAGTCGAAACGCAGTAATGCTCACATTACTGCTTGACGCCAGGAATAGGTCTGGTGGCAGCACTTTCTTGAACGAACTCATTCACAAGGAACTCTACTGCCACTAAAATTTAGCTCACGACGAGAATGATGCAAAAGCCCAAACAAACTTGATTTATTTTTCATTGTTTTTTTACAAAATAACTTAATATAAAGCATAATGACGCACTACTCACTCTACTTATACGAAATTATAATGTATGTTAGAAATAATCTGTCTTCATTTGGTACTGTAAATGTTACTGGCATCCCACTTCGCCGTACCGGTCATTTGAGAACAGTCCCTCGACGCATGGCACTTGCAGAGAAAAACCCGCGTGTCATCGGACCTACTTACTATGAGCGTTTACCCGCTACTCTCAGACTTGAACCGTCTGACGAAATATTTGGGCGCCGGCTGAAAGACCTTTTCTTGAAAAATCCTGTATACTCCGTAAAAGAATTTATGGACTTTAAATTGTAACGAATTCAGTATTTTCTATTTTTATTCTAATTTTTACCGCATTAACATACTCTTGTATAATTGTTATCAACTTATGACGATCCTTGATGGAGAATGATATTTGATATATAATTTAATGACAACAATATTATATAATGAATTGTTAATTTTCTAATTATTGTGTGCTTTTTTTATAATTTTCCTTTTTGTCTGACGATCTCAATATAATTTCTTATACTTTGACATGTAGTGCAATTTATACTGTAATGTTATATTTGAGAAATAAATGAATCTGAATCTGAATCTGGGTAAAGAAATCGTCTTAAAAAACTAAACTAATTGTAGGTACAAAAGAAAAACGGAGGTAAAACTGATGTAGCTTGGCTTTTTAGGCATGAATAGATGTGTTATATTCTTCGACTCTATTTACGTACGTGTTACGTTCTGCAATTTAACTGGAATTTACCTGAAACACAATACACACATAATTAATTACATATATTAAAAGCATCCAGTGTAATAATTATAACTGCATTTAGATAACCAATAGACATAAGCAAAACAAATCTATTAAAATATAAGAAGTGGTCACTTCCATTTAAACAAGAATTTTTATAAATATTCGAATCCTAAATAAATAATCCAAATGATAATCAAAAACTTAAATGCAGCTTCTAATTGATCAGTGCCAATAATGACATATTTATGATTGCTCAAAATGGCGGCAAAAATGGCCGTTATCAATTCAAGATGGCGGCAAAAAATTGCAGTTATTAATATTTGACATAGGGTTAGCGGCTTTGTCTTCATAGCGTTCGGCGCCTGTGCCCTTGTATAGGCGCAAAAAAATAATCATTAATTCAGTTTTGGATGTTAGAGTTGTGGAAGAATGTTTTAAAATAGTATATGGAAAAACTGCAGACATTTTTGCACCACTGAAAGCAAATCGATGTTCAATGTTGTCGAGCAGAACGGTAACCAGAGATCAAAATACGTCAATTTAAATACGTTTATATATTTGTTTGCCTGTAATATAAAGCACAGTAAACGCTTCTGATACGATAATGCATGCATGCATGCATATAATAATATATAACGCATGGCGTATTTGCCTATTATTGAGTTTACACTTGAGTAATTTCTGCAGACTTATTTTATGTCCATGTTAATAGTGTATTTTTGTTGGCATTAATAATACACTTTCTCAATACACTCACTCACAAATCGTGAAAATATTATTTACTCCCATTTTGTCAGTTCTATTAATGATAACCTCTAACATATTTGTGTTATTACCAGAATACGAAATAGAATATATTTACCTACAAGAAAATATACACATCTGGTGGAGATCTTCGTAGTCGACGTAGAAATGAGGCTCCGGTGACTGTTGTAAATTATATTATCACCAACCACGTCTCTAGTCAAAGATGTTTTTCGCAATGGCGCCCGACCGCGTTCTCTTTAATACGCTCTTTTATACAAATTTCTTATTCCGATAAAACATAATTACGATAAAATATAAAAAAACTAAATACCCCGCATTATCTCTATGATGCACACGACATATTTAATTATGACATTCTAACTTTTAAATCAAAATTACTTAACCATATGGAGTAAAAAGTAAAACTACTAGTTCGCATTAATTGTTTTTTTTTTAAATAGTTCAATTTGTTTTAATGTTAAATCCCATTTAGACATAATATAATATTCTGTTACTTTTTATTACATTTTTTATATATATTTCGGACAAAATAATTGGGATTATTTCAGTGGAGGCCACATCCCACATGTCGGTGATCTCGTGCGCCAGGTCGAGATACTTCCGGCGTTTCTCGGTTACAGCTTTCACGAGACCCTTGTCATGCGGGATGGTAATATCCACAAGAAATACCCTAGACTGTGATCGATCCAATATCACAATTATTATTATTGCTCATAGCCAATGCTGTGCATATTGTCATGGGTCGTTACATCAGACCATAACAGATAACAGAAATTTTTATACAATAAATTTCATATAAATATAATCTGTTAAATGTAAATAATGTATGTATGTACTACCTGTTGTACCGTTGTGTTGTGTTGTTGTTGTTATGTTGTTATGTTGCACCTAAATAAATAAATAAAATTAATTTCACCAGCACCCATACCGGACTGCCACACAGAGGTCCCAGGTTCGATTCCCGGGCCGGGAGAAATATTTATATGGCCTACAATTATTACACTAGTGAGTTTGGGTGTAATTTGTGGTTTTCTATGTGTGTGTGCATGACAATCGCGACACAGGGTTTCCCTAGTGCGGGGCTATGTTGAGTGTGTGCGTTATTATTATAAACTGGAGCACAGTAATGCCCACATTACTGCTTGGCGGCAGAAATAGGTAAGGTGGCAGTACTACCCTGGGCGAATTCTTTCACAAAGAACTCAGTACCTTCTAAATGATCTCTCGTATACACTTGTCATAACAAATCCTATCGTAAAATTTTCCATATACCTAACACTTTCATATTTAGCGACAAAAGAATAACAAATATCAATCTGAGGCATACAAAAAGCCAAATTTGAGTTCCAAAGTTGTATGTGTCATTCATCACGTCTCCTGAGAGCCGTACAAAATGTATGACAATGGTGAGTCTTTGCAATTTCAGCTATTGACGAAGAGCATTGTGTATAATACAGATGAAGGAATGTATGTTGTGGTTAATAGTTGTAATCAGACAAAGATCTAAAAGTTCACGTGTACGTAATATTGTCTCATTGTAAGAAGTAGACTTAAAATGGTGGAAAATTTTCAAAATACTTTTTAGGAAAAATCAAAATATAGGAGAATAATTGTGTTTTTTTTTTCAAATCTTGTATTATACTCTTATAATCTTGGCTGGCATTGTGGGCGCTCGATAAGTCAAAGACAAAGTCAAATAATCATTTAGTCCACAGGTAAAATTGTTACACTTCAAAACGTCATTTTTTAAGCTACTGCTCGTTCACTACCCTGACCTCCCTGAGAAGGACGAGCAAGAAATTCTTATCAAATAAACTTAAATGCTATAGACTACATTTTGAATCATATTTGTTTGGAATCTAGACTCACGTTGTCTTTCCATACATCTTTATCTAACACGTAGTCTACAATTTTGTATATGACTTTTCAATTAAAACACTTTTAATATAAGTTTTAAACTTAGGAAATAATAATCTTAATAAATGCTCCGGAATCTTATTGTAAAAACGTATACAGTTCCCCACAAAAGAATCGTCTACCTTAGTTAAACGAAATCGTGGTACCATGAGTTTGGACTTAGTTCTAATTATATATATTTTTCCGAGCATATAAAATATTTTAGTAAATGTACTGTGTTGCTACGGTCATGATACTAGTCTCCTTAAACTTTTGTCTGAGAGAAATCCGAGAACCTAAACGGTACACAGAGCGAATCGCTCGTTTTTGCAACACAAATATTGTTTGTATATCTGCCGCTTTACCCCACATGAGAATCCCGTAGGATATTATACTATGGAAGTAACTAAAGTAAACTAGTCTAGCAGTAGCCACATCCGTAAGTTCACGTATTCTACAGACTGCGTATGCAGCAGAGCTTAATCTGCTGACCAAGGAAGATATATGTAGAAACCATTGACTTACAATTTTATGGACGTCGGGTCCGCGCTAAAAAGTGTCCGTACTTATAGGGCGTTAAAATCGTATACAGAGCGTCATTCACGCTTTAGTCTTCGTTTGTTCGACTGACAGCGAAGCAAGCAAAATTAGACAGTACTGCGATGACATTACAATTTAAATTCAACGTTTTAGCTTTTTCATATTCCTTTACATGTCATTACGTTTAAATAGGTTGACATTTTTTTCGTGGTTTTTGTATGAGACCCGTCCTCCATTTATTTGTAAGTCAATGATAGAAACCATTGGAATTTACTATCTAAAGTCGTTCCCAAAAATACAACGTTATTAACAAGGTCTAACTTTTCTCCATTTATTTCTATGGTTGGGCTAGTCGATTTTACATTAGGTAATTAAAGTTTAACACACTTAGTCTTTTTGGCATTGAGCAATAAATTGTTAATATTAAACCAATAAACTACCTTCGAAAGGGTATTATTAATATTAATGATAATTTTAATTTTAAAATTAATTAATATTAAACATTAATATTAAATCAAAAATATGAGATCGCAGGTTCAATTTCCTTCAATAAATACTGTTCGATTATTTTTTAATTTGGTTCAGGTTAGGGTGGTCATTCGTGCGACTGGTGGCAAGAGACGCGTCTGTCCGTAACAGTTGCAGTTCTGCTCAGAGCTTTAAATCACAAAGATCTGAGAGGCACTGCCACTGCGCTCGAAATCCCGAGCTATATACATATGCCTATCATTTTACCAGCTCCCATACATTTCAAAACCCGGAACGCAATAATGATCACATCACATCTGAGCCACTGGAAGTACCATGATTTAATAATTGTTCTCAGAATAAACTTGGTGTAGTGAGTGTAGTAGATCGGTGTAACACCTATTCTTAATTGTAGGAATTGCGTGGTAATTGGGGTTACAACATGATGGAGTGTGTTCAGACGGAGGCGGATGGGCAGAATGGCTAGTATACCTACTGTAACATTGTATGGGTGTACAAACTATAATTTAAATAAGATTACGGAGCATACAAATTCTTATGAGGGACAATGTATACGCTTCTATGAAAATATTTCGGTCAATATCATTGACTTACAAATAAATGGACGACGGGTCTAATACAAAAACCACGAAAAAAATGTCCCAAGTCAACCTATTCGAAATTTAAATTGTAATGTCATCGCAATATCGCGCTGTCAGTAGAACAAATGAAGACTAAAGCGGAGTTTGGCGCTCTGTATACGATTTTAGCGCCTTACAAGTGCGGACACTTTTTAGCGCGGACCCGACGTCCAAATAATTGTAAGTCAATGGTCAATATTCAAAATTTGTCATTTACGAAGTCTAAAACTATAATGAAACAAACGCGAAAAGCAAAGACACTTATTAACAACAATTCTCTTGTGGAGTCGAAGCTACAAAATCTCGACCATCGCAGAAAAGTAGCCTGCTTGTCGGTTTTCTATCAGATTCATTTCGGGGAGTGTGCGTAGAAACTTTTCAATTTAGTTCCACCCTCACCGTTCCTCCTTCGGTCGACAAGAAGGTCCGAAACACATGTCGTTGATATACCACTAATTCGCACTAAGCGCTTCGCTTCCTCCTTTCTGATGCGTGCGGCAAAGGAAAGGAATACTCTGCCGGTGTTTGTTTCTCTGTGTTTCCCGAAACGTACAATTTGGGGCTATTCAAGGCTAGAGTGAATAGGCATTTTTTAGGCAAACGCGTTCCATCGTCGACCACATTATCATATATTAAAAAAAAACTTGACACTAAAGGTTATTGTATAATTTTTGCGTACTTGGAAGAAATAATCCATGGCAATGACCCGTTTAGTTCTTATAAGTTATCTCGATCTACGATATTTGAAATAAATATTGTAAATGATAACTACGTACTAACGTTTGTTTACAAAGAGCAACTCCTAGAGTTTATCATTCATTCTTCTCAGGTGAATCTGCCTTACGAATGAATAGTAGAGTTTAATTAATATAACGTGTCCAAGAGTAGTTGTCTTACAATATCTTAAAGTCAAAGAGAGAGTCGAAGCAAGCCTTCATCATGACATGGGAATTTTCCACTTTGTCCGGATCCGCATTTGAACGGCAACAAAAAATATGCCTCGCCATGCATAAGCTATGTTTTGCGCGCGACGACTGATGGAATATTTTAGCGTCCGCGTCCCTAATGTGACAGACAGAATGTATTGTTGTTTATTTATGTACTACATATATATGGAGCGTTATAAGTTTATATGAAGCTCGTACGTTTAATGCCATTTGCTTTTACTATGATCGTTTCTCATTATTCTTTTGCGACATATTAATCTTTCCGTCTAAAAGGTTTATAGATCTATAATGCATAAATAGAACGTACGTCTATAAAGTATTACAGATATTCGTCTATTGAAAAAATCTATTCAGGACCTTTTAACTTAATTATCTTTTGCCTGAGTTCGAGTTCAAAAGGTATCATTTACTGTAATTCGGGTTACAAAATGTCTGTCAACTTATGGGACATCTCAGGGGACGTCTCAGGGTGACGTTCGCAGTGGCAGTACCCCTATAGTGATAGATGGATAGGCGTGTTTGCTAGGAGACGTACGTTCGAAGCCACTCGGCTCGAAATGAATTTTTTTCTAAGTGGTCGATGTTTGTTTAATAATGATAGTAATATTGAGTTCTTAGGTTTTCACGATTGTGACACATAGGAAATGGAACTATTTTTCCGGTTTTAAATCGCGTATATTTGTTTTTTCAAACAAACCGTTTCGGGCCCTTTACAAGTTCCATGGTCACAGTTCACTGAGGTGAAACAGGCACCGTTGTACCGAAATCCACCATGGTACCGAAACATCCGTTTGTTTGAAAAAACAAATATACACGATTTAAATCCAGAAAAATAGTTTCATTTCCTAGTGGAGTAATTTCACAAAAAATAATTTAATATCATATATACCAGCACCAATTCAGAAAAATTCATTTCCCAAATTGATCCTATCGGGAATCGAATCTGGGACCTCTGAATCCAGCGCCTGTAGTGTAAACCGCGAGGCCACCGAGGTCGTCGAAAGATTACAAAGAGAGAAAAAGAAGGAGAGCCCGAGTTTTATGTGTATATTCCATCTTATGTCATTCGGTTTTAATATTAATATCATCACAAAACCACAATGATGTCCTCTTACGATAACGTCGTCGAATGATACGATTTATGATTGATGATCGATATTTCAACAATCGAATTGATACGTGAATCGATTTTACTCGTATAATAATTTATTTTTATCCGAATAAATGTCTTTTCAAGCATTTCGATATGAACGATATCGATTTTTGTTAAGCATTTTTCGGAGCTGACACAAGAGATAGCTATTTGTGAAAGATTTTAAATGGAATGAAAAAGGTATATTTGACAGTATATTTTATTTGTAGAGCTTTTAAAATGTTAGATGTGATGATATACAATCTAGATAATCTGCTTTTAGACTTTTTTGTAACCCCTGAGTTTTGTATTGTGTTAAAATGAATGAAAAATTAATTAGAGTAGAAACAGCAGGCTTTACACAGACTTTCTATCGCGCGTGTAAAATCAAAATAATCTTTGTTTCATAGGTAAGCATTATTTCGTAAGGCAGATTCCCCTGAGAAGAATAAACTGATGTAGAAGAGACGTGACTGTATAAAGACGTTAACAAAAATTTTCTATACCCCCCCTTGTAAAACCAATCTTGGCCTTCATTCCCCTCTGACTAGGATTTTGAGCGAGTACAATACGATTAACAGTAAAATCGAGGACTTAGATGTGTACCACGACAAGATAAATATTTTTGTCAATAAAATTTCAAAATTATTCAAATTCGAGCAGTAGGTATTGATAACGTTAATTTAAATTAATTTAATATAAGTTGTTTTAGTAACCCTTCTATTATAAATGCTATGTACACCGTAATTGTCATATATATCAGATGTAATTCCGTATGTTGAATATTGAAATGTTGTAATATATATGATGTGGTAGTACTTAATAAATAAATAAATAAATAAAAATAAATAAAGACGTTGGAAAGAAACAGAAAAGACAGTGCACGCCATCTCTCACTCCAACACGCGCCAGTTTCACGCTGTCTATCCTGCGCCAATAGCTTTTACACGGACGCTCTCTCCGTTGTAACATTGTAATCGCGTACGATTGCACTTGCAGACTTACCTGCGCGCAATCCAGTACGCTCCTGGTCACGCGCGATGGAGTGACTGTGTAAATGGGCTAGTCTTCTTCTTCGCGTATCGACTCTGACGTTTATATTTATCAGGATCAGTACTCTGCGACTGACGCAGTGGCGTTGTACAGGTCCTCTCGCGTACAGGTGTAGGGGCACACAGGGCAAGACAAAAGATATGCCATAGTCTGGAGAGAGACACCACAAATACATGCGCTCTCAAAGCTATAACCCCACCTGTGCATGCTCTCCTTGCTTCAGCCGACTTGGGTCCGCGTTCTATTTAATCCAAGTGTGCCAAAGCAGATTATGCGCAGAATGGAGGGTGCTCTGACAGCGGAATGAGTGATACCGTGTGGTATCTCTCCTTCCAGAGATTTACACGGACTTGGCTAGTTTCCCCGTCCAGTGGGAATACTTCTTTAATAGAGCTATGCCTACTCTTTAGCCTCTGGATTACACGTGATAGTGTAAGGGATGTCGCGGGTCAGTCTCCTTTTTTAAGCTCTCCAGGGAGCTAGCCACGTTTCTGCGGACGTCCGGAAGGGCAACACCAACCAACGGATACAGCAAACCAACGAGGGTTGGTTTCGGACAGGCGGTAATGATTCTACTAGTAAGGGGCTATTAACATAGTACCAAGTGACGGGTCGAAGAAGTCGTGCGATCTACCAGGCGGTGGTACGCAACATGCCTATCCATGCATTACACGACTGTGGCTGTAATGAGAAGAAAAATGACTCGATAGTTTTATTTGGGACTATAATAGTCCAGTTAATTAAGTTTAAGTAAGTTTAATTAAGTCCGTGGCCGAACGGTTACCATGCCGGACTCCCGTCGATTCCCGGGCCGGGAGAAATAGTTGTATGGCCTACAATTATTTCTCTCGTGAGTATGGGTGAAATTTGTGGTTGTCTATGTGTGTGTCCATGGCACCCGCGACACAGGGTTTCCCTAGTGCGGGGCTATGTTGAGTGTGTGCGTTATTTATTATAAAAAAAAATGCCATCATACTATTTACTCGCAAATGTTATGAAAAATATTGTACGTTTCACGGACGATACGAGGATTACGAACCTCGACTCCGACAGCCCTCAGTCTTCGACTACGGACTTCTAACAGAGTCTCGTACGTAATTCATTCGTAATTACACAATGTACCGGCGAGTGGTGAGGCGTCTATATAACTTGATTCCCACCGGCTTCTCTAAAATTTTTAATGTATGTATTACTAAAAAACTGTACTAGATCAGTGAAATTAAGTGAACTAGCATCTTGTGTGCTAATAAGTTTTGTACTTAAATGTCGCCAAGGCTCCTTTTTAACGGGAAAAGAAATTTTTGTTAGGGTTTCTTTTTGCTGAAGCCGTGTTAGGCTAATGGTTTGACCTACTGCCTCTCAAGCAGAGTGGCGTGGGTTCGAATCTCGCACCTCTGAGTTTCTCGGAATTTATGCGCGAAATTTAATTTGAAATTTATCATGAGCTGTTCCGAGAAGGAAAACATAGTGATGAAATCTTTATAATGGGGAGTGCTCTGAGGAACTTTCCGAACTGATGCCACCGTCTCGTTTCTACCATCGCACCTCCCGCCAAAGGAGTAGAGTCCATCACCTACATTTTAGACACCTGGCATTGTAAGACCACGCGGGCATCTCTTTCTTTTCTTCTTCGAACCTGCAAGGTGTGGAATGATCTTCCTCCTGTAGTATTTCCTTTGCTCTATGACATGGGGTTCTTCAAAAAGCTGTCTACAAAACTCTCAAAGGCTGGCAACGCATAGGCAGCTCATCTAATGTTGCAAATGTCCATGGGCGACGATGACCACCTTCTACCAAGTGGCTCGTTTGCCACTGCAAAACCTGCACGTAGAAGAAGGTTCACAACCTTCTGAAAACGTGAGACGTCAAAGGCAATGGGACGTATAAAAGGGTTGATGATGATGTTTTTTTTTTTGCTTCTGCTTTGCTAAGAAAAATTTTCAAGCCTCGCCCCTGCAATGTACTATTATTTATATTGTAAAGCTCTCTGTTAGCTGTGACGTTGGTTTTTGGCAGTAACCCTCAGAGCTTTGCGGTTGACAGCTCTGTGTGGCACTGCAACTCTTACAACACTAGGCGTACGACTTGTTCCGTCGTCAAGCAGTGATGTGAGCATTACTATGTTCCAGCTTTGAAGGGTACAAGGGTGTGTTGGTGAATCTACAGGCACATGGGGCTTGTCAATTTTATATCTTAGATATGAAGCTCAAACTGGCACTACAATTGTTACTTATACGTAGCCGTGTTACTTACCACCAGGTTTACAACTTCTTCGTCCGGTTTCTTGATAATCGTAGAAGTTCGCAGACCATTCTTTTAACTTTACAAATTTTCCTATACATCTTTTTCTCAAAATTCATTGTTTTATTTTTAGATAAAGACTTTCAAACAAATCAGTAGTGTACCTTATACATTGTAAAAGTGGTAAAGAATATGTGTGATTCCAGTTTATGTTACAGAGCTGCACTGCAGGACACAAGCCCTGGTATTCGAAAAACAAGAGCTTACAATCAGGGTGACCATGTTATCAAAATGTTTCGAAAATTTATTTGTATTTTTTAAAAAACAACCTTAGACTTCGCATGTATACGAATCAGTTCATTTTTTTTACATCAAAACTTATGAAAAGCCAAAAAGTTATTTTTAATTCATATTATCTTTATTTCATATGTAAGCCAACTTAAAACAGCACTATTACAGATTTGTAAGGAAAAATCCTGTAAAAAAAAAAAAGAGGAAGAAATGCTAAGGGTAGGCCTTAGTACAGAGATATTAGTTCACATTCATAATACAGTATATATTTTTAAATTTTATAAACAAAACAACCTGATATTTATTCACTATATTAAAATACACATATTCTTATATGTGCAAATATGTTATTGATAATGAAAGGTAGGCGGTGACATAAACAAAATGTAGCATTAATTCTAGGCAAGTATAATTATCACAACCCATACGTATCACTTCTATAGATTATTATCATCCACGGGAGCAGAAATTGTATGATCATACGAGTGACGTAATTTCCATTGCTAGCGAAGTTTATAAATTTGTAAAAGAATGAAATATTCTTTATTGCAGATAAAATTACAGCGACAACAAAAAACAGTAACGTAATTGTAAAAATTGGGATTGGGATTGGAAAAAGTGTCGTCGACATCATCAAATACACTACAGATTATGATATAATACCATACTTACGATGTTCTTCCAAATTTTGAAATAGTTGACAAATGTCCTACAATTCTAATCAAATACGGTCACCACACAGGGTCGTGGGGTGAAGTCGGTAGCGAGATGATACGAGCGATACAGTGTCGTGGTAAAGGTCGTGGCTCCCGTATTCAGTCCAGCCCATTGTCTGACAGAGTCCGTGCTTAGCTCATGTGGTGTAGAAAAATATAAGGTACATGACATGTACCACAAAAGATGTTACTAGTTAGTGGTAAACTAGTGTGTCGACAACCCCTGGAGTGCCCAATTTCCAAGGTCCTATCTTAAGAGTCTTGGTACCGCAAATGGCTTTGGTTGGTTCCGCACAACAGTGATCGCTTCGGAAAAAATATATAAAAATATATTCTGATTACTATACCTAGTGAAAACAAACAAAAAAACACAAACTTACCTCGAAATTTTACAAGGAAACCGTTGTCAAAGTCAAAGATTATTTATTCCATAGGTAAAATAAATTTACACTCGAAATCGTCACATTTAAGCTACTGCTCGTTCACTACGCTGACTTCCCTGAGAAGAACGAGCAAGAAACTCTAGGGATTGCTCTTTTCAAATAAACTTAAATGCTATGGAATACACTTTGAATCAAATTTGTGTGGATTCTGGAGCGATGTCGTCTTTCCATACATCTTTATCTAACACGTAGTCTTCAATTTTGTAATATGATTTTTCGATCAAAATATTTTTATTGTAGTTTTTAAACTTAGGAAATGATAAACTTAATATATGCTCCGGAATCTTATTGTAAAAACGTATACAGTTCCCCATAAAAGAGTTGTTTACCTTGGTTAAATGAAATCGTGGTACCATGAGTTTGGATTTAGCTTAGTTGTATTCAATAGGTACTTTACATATACCAAATAATTTTTTTTTTATATCAACTGAACTAATTAAAATACGTGTATAATACGATATACGTTTTTCAAATGGCTGTAATTTGGTTTGAAAAAGAATCAATTCTGAAAAAAACCTAGCCCCGCCGCTCGACCCTAGCAAAATGAACCGTATTCGTACGGGAAACATTTGAATTCTAACTTTTAACGCCTAATGTTAAGCGATGCATGGCATTTTTTGCTCAACGCTCTTTCTAGTATTTTATGAGCACCTTACAATTTAAAAAAAATTAGTCTTTATGTCCCAATTTCCAAAAATGAACCAAAATGTCTTTATTTCATTGGTAAGTTACTTGAGGCTAGTAAAAGTGGTGTAACCCCATGAAATGGAATAAAAAGAATGAAGGATTTAAAATTAGTCAAACCAAATAAAAAACCAAAAAGCAGGGTTTCTTGAGAATGGACCCCTCTCAAAATTTTAAAGAGCCCACGGACCCAAACCATAAAAATAAAAAGTTTAGTTTTTACCAGCTTTTATAACTTGCGATTAAACTTCACATATGAATAGTTGATGTGACGGATGTTGCTGCATATACTGAATTAGAACCATAATTAGAACGTCAAAGGAGTTAAAAGCACTTACGGGCGTTTCACTCGCTTTAATAACGGCCATCAAAGGGCGCGAAAATTCAAGAAGGTCACGCACACAGTACCTTCCGGTGAAATAGTTCGACCAGGGAAATACTGCCACCTTACATATTTTTGCCGCCAAGCAGTAATGTCAGCATTACTATGTTCCGATTTTGAAGGGTGAGGGTGCTGGTGTAATTACAGGCGCATGGGACTTGTCAACTTGTCTCAGAGTGACGGGCGCAGAGGCAGTGCGCGTCAGATCTTTGCGATTTAAAGAGCTGAGTGACACTGCAACTGTTATGGACAGGCGTGTCGCTTACCATCAGGCGCACGACTGGTTCGTCCCGACACTTGATTAAAAAAAACCATTTTTATGTTAATGCATTGTAAATGAAACTATTTTTCCGGATTTACAACCCATGGTCACGGTTGACTCGGGACTTGTAGAAGACACGAAACGTTGGTTTGTTTGGAAAAACAAATATACGCGATTTAAATCCGGAAAAATGGTTTCATTTCCTATGTGTAATAATCGCGAAAACCTAAGAACTCCTTAATGCAACGTCAAATTACACGACGTGCATTAAGAAATCCTGATTCAATATGTGATTCAAAGTAATATTGTAGAAAAAAATTAAATGTAAGTTACACCGCTTCTGCGCTGATAGTCTCATCACACTTCAAACCGTCACATTCATTAAATACCACTCATTCCCAGGACAGATTCCCTTGAGAAGAACGAGTAAAAAACTCTAGGGGTTGCTCTTTGTAAATATTTGTACGCACTACTTTGTACAATATTTATTTCCAATATTATTAAAGAGTTACTACCATAGATTTTTCTCATCCAAATACGAAGAAGCTATATCTAACCTTTAGTACAAATTTTTTTGTTTCACTTCTCTCAAGTCTAGTCTTCAAGTCTCGTAAACGGCAAATTTGGAATATCATCCTAATCTTTTAGTAGATTCATGTACTTTGCTTCTTATTTATGACTTTGTGAGCATGACTGTCAAGAACAGTAAGTTTGATTTTTAGCCGACATCAAAAAAGGAGGAGGTTCTCAATTGGACTGCATTTTTTGTGTGTACATTACGGAAATACGTAATAATACGTTGCGCTGCTTTTCAAGAATAGTGGCCCAATCAATTGGTCCTTTTTTGACATAACCACTGAGATTTATTTAGTGATGAGGATTCGGAGCTTTTCATTGATTAGGTTAGATTAGGTTAGAATTATCACATTACATCGTAGAGATCGTCTATTCTTCGTCAATTTTGCGATGCAGATACGTTCCAGTATTTTTTTGTACCGTCTTCCTGATGAATCAGCTGCATTTGAGTTAAGACGATACTCTAGAAAGCCGTTGATTTATGAACCGATTTCGACGACTATTTTTTTGTAAGGGGTAAATGGCAAATTAGGGGATGAATCTGGTTTATTGGATTTAAGCCATTTTCATTAAAATTCAGCAGATAGAACGCTCATTTGGTATTACATTGATGTAAATGTAATTTTTGCAAAATTGAATTAACTATGTTAACACATCTGTACGCGAGTGTTTGCGTTTGAAGAAAAAATGTAAGTCATTTTAATTTTAAAACTTGTGAAAATACACAAAATTTTATTGACCTGTAGCATTACAAGAAGTACAATTCAGTGTAACACTAAATGAGCGAGATTTCTTGAAACCCCATCGAGTATATAACCAGAGATAGAGACGAAATCATCATCATCATCATCATCAGCCTATTGCAGTCCACTGCTGGACATAGGCCTCCCCTAATGCACGCCATTTCGAAATAAGGGCCATTAATCCCTGGCAACTCATCAGTGAAATGGTACTGATATCACTTTTATATATAAACTCTCCTTTGCACTGAAATCACAAATTAGAAAGCTGAAATAGTATAGCGCCAACAACTGACCTGTGTGTACGTCTCCGTATATTCCAAAAATGTTCTGTATTTATTGTAATAAAGGTAGTATCTCTAACAATGCCGTGCTGTTCTATTCGGTGGTGTGGGAAAAACAGCAACACATCTAATTACAAAACAAACGGAATCCTATTTCATCGGTAATTTATATTAAATACATAATTTTGCAATTTTCGTCCATCATGAATCGGAGCGCAATTGTCGCCGTAATGATTTAGCAGACTATTTTCAAATAAATTAAATGACATTACGTCTCTATTTCTGGTTATATACTCGACGATTAAGCAAAACCACAGCTTAACAACATTCTAACAAAGAACACGTTGTACCTATTATTTAATAAAATTCCAGTGCCTGCGAGAAACGCGCTTCATGTTCTAACTAGTCCCTAGTTCCACGAATCAAGATGACAGAATTTGCAAGAGAAGACATTGTTGGCATATTGCTAATGCATCATTGGTGTCATTAGTTCGTATTTCGCTATTATGAATCTCATTGTAAACAAGCGTCAAATGATAGGTTGTGACAGACTGACAAATAACGATAAGTTAATAACAGATTTGGTAAATGTAACTCATATTCCGTTCGGGGGAAATCAATTTTGCACTAGAAGTAATGTTTCAATGGCTACTTGACAATAGGCAGTGGTAGCACAGCGACAGAACGGTTACTTTTTGACCGACCTCAAAAAAGGAGGAGGTTTGCAATTCGTCAATTTTTTTTCATCATTTGTGAACTGATTTTGACGATTCTTTTTTGGATGGGAAGAGGGTACATCATTACTGATTCCATTCAAATTTGAAGAAAATCTTCCTCCTCCAAGAGTGGGTAACTACGGGATACGGATTCATTACCTTCGCGCATTTTACACAAATATATATAATACTACGAACTTTTGAGGTCGGTTTGTTTAGTACTCTGTACTGAAATGATATCAAATGATGGGACGAACAAGTCGTGCGCCTGGTGGTAAGCGACACGCCTGTCTAAGCAGTTGCAGTGTCACCCAGAGCGTTAAATCGCAAAGATCCCTGAGCACCCTGAGACAAATTTGACAAGTCCCATGTGCCTGTAACTTCACCAGCAGCCATACCCTTTAAAACCGGAACGAAGTAATGCTTACATTACTGCTTGATGGAAGAAAGAAGTAAGGCGGTAGTACTACTTCCCTGGACGAACTTTATCACAAAAAGATCTACTGCTACTAAATGTGTAGTGAATAAGAATTTGTATTAATTGCGAATTGTACGAATAACAACCTGACATAGTTCATTTGAGAAATTTAACTGGTCGTAAAACACACGAACAATCTCATAACACATAAGTTATTTTTCTGAGACTCACAAATGTTCTACAGTTCCTATAGAAAACACGAGCCTTCCAGAAAGCACATATCCCAGTAATCAATTCTCAAAATAAGCGTGTCAACTTGTGTGGTCTCTTAATCCTTTAAAACAAAAAACGCTCCGTTCCCTTTTTGCAGAAAACCAATCACCTGTTACCGCTAACTACGCAAAAAAATTAAAATTTCACCTCCAAATTCATGGGGATAGAGTAGGTGACTATAGTAAGTAGGTACCAATGCCAACTTTGCAAAAGTTGCGACAAAAACATGATTTTTATTGGCTTGGGAACTGTCAGATGGGAATGATTTCGCAATCAATTAATCGGCAATAAAGAAATTCTTTCTCCGAAGTATTTCTAATTAAAAAAGTTAGACAGTTTGTTTGTTTGAAAACTTTACTTCTAACTTTTTATAGTGAAAACGATGTATATACCATTTCTGATCTAGTTATTCCCATATATAAATCATGAGGAATAATGAAAGTATTTCCGGATGTTTAAAACTGTATTATGTTTTTGCGGCTTGGAAGTGACATAAAGTCTTATTGACGGAAAGGAATAAATGAGTGTCTTCGACGACACAAACCATTCCTTTTGTTATTTTTTTTTATTTATAAAGATTATTTCATTGTTGAACTTCACTTAATAAAATTAGAAATACAAAAAATAATTTTGTCGCAAGCAACACCAGATGACAAAACTGGCGGTCCCAAAAACAGTAGCCAATATATCTGTGTTGAAAACCGTTTAGGTCATGGTCCGAAAAAGGACCTCCCCCGTCGCGCTCAGTGGGGGTAAAGGGCTGATGATGGAGACGGAATATTCCAATAAATATCGGCTAACCTAATGATTGCTTAATCATGTTTTGTTAACATTTTTCACATACTACTTTTATACAGGTTGTTTTTAAAATCACAAACTAAATATAACAAAAAAAAACAATGGAGACTTTCAAAAATCGAAACATAATTAAAATAGCTGTTTCAAATAAAAGATTGCACCTATTGGACTAAAATATGATGAAATGTTCAACCCTAATTTTACCCTCGAAGTAATCCGTAAATCTTTAAAAAGATTCTAGAGATGAAAGGAAAGAAATGTGATAAACCCAAAACCAAATTTGTTCAGGAATGCCTATTTCTGCCGCTAAGTAGTAATTAAGAGCAATACTGCGTTCCTGTTTTGAAGGGTAGGGCAAAATTACAAGTACACGACACTTGGCAACTTATGTCTCAGTGCGACGGGCGTAGTGGTAGTGCCCCTCCGATATTTGCGTTTTAAAGCTCTGAATAGAAGTGCACCTGTTATGAACCAGCGTCTCGCTTACCACGAGGTCCACGACGTGTACGTCCCGTCACTTGCTATTAGACAAAAGGAATTTATTTTCACATATTTTTCATAAACAGTCGCATACAAATTATGTCAACAAAAATTTATATGGAAGTTCGCCATTATTCTTCGACTTTGGCATTATATTTATAATACACTAGCTGGTGCGCGCGACTTCTTCTGCGTAAAGTACTTCGAGTAGCCTATACTAACTTTCATAGTTTGTGGTGAACATTAAGATCTTATGAACATAATTACAGTCCTCACAATCTACCCGCTACGGGTGTACAATGTTTTAAGTACACTTTAATTAATGTTAAAAGTACAAATTAATTATGAAATTAAAATAAACTTGTACATAAAGCATATTAATTCATTATTGCGTTAAATTAATTTCATTAATATTTATTCACATTGCTTATAATCCAATCAAAAAATCATTTAAGTTGTATTAACATTTTTTAATTCGCCACACCGTTAAAGTTTTGTCAAAAGTCGTACTATATAACATTTTAATGTCATTTGGCAAGTAATTATACACACGAGATATTATATAATTCACTTCGAATAGCCTATACTAATTTTCATAGTTTTATATGTTCTCAATACACATTTTCATCGCTTGTTTCACTCTTTTAAAGGTTTATTTTTGTTACAAAAAGTAGCCTATATCCTTCTGCGAGGCTTCATCTATCTCTACATCAAAATCACACACAGTCAGAGTTACATTCGCATTAAAAAAAACATTGTTCTCTGGGGACAACACGGTCGAATATGGCGATACTAACGTTTACCAACGATTTGCTGTCAAACTACGCAAGCCGTTTCCGTGTCCGTTTGAAAAAACTTACTCGTATGATGGTGGCCAACTTCACGTGTGAAACTGAGCACTCCACATTTTTTTTTTTAAATATGGATCCACGTATACTTACGACGTTCTACGGGTATATTTACGTCAAGAGTGGTAAACGTATACTAACGACCTGTATAGGTTGTTTCTAGGTCCAATTTAGGGGGTGGTTAACTTCACGGGAGTATTTATAATAGTAGTTTGGATGTATCTTGTGTAACATCGCATGAACTCACGGATGTTAAAAAAAAATAAAACGTCAATTAATAAATTTTCACGTTGTATACAATCCGGGAAAGCTCGTTTATTCCTTTGAGGGAGAACAGTGGGAAACGGAAATCCCTAAAGTATTGACATTAATTTTCGACTGCTTCACGTAAACTGAATTGTTTTCCTTGTTCGACAATCGAAAGCGTTACCGAAATGGTAAATGGTAGGAGCTTGATCCGCTGCATATAAATAACTTTTTGCAGTATTAAATTGTACTAAAATTATTGGACAGGAAATGTTGTTGGAAAACATTCAAATTGATCAAAGGAAGAGCCCTGGAACGTGGCGGCAGCGGTTGTCGTTACGTATTTTAATGTTTTCTTTTTTTCAAATAATATGGTTCATGAAAAGAAGTAAGTTTCTTAATATGAGTTATTAATAATTTTTGTATGATTACAGTTATAAAAATTAGGAACTTTATTGAATACCACAATATTTTACTACCGTGATATTCAATTATTTTTTTGTGAAATTACTCCACTAGTTTGAGTAAAATGATTCGGTCCGGCAGGACTTGCACCAAAGCCTCAACTATATCGTGGCTGATGCTCTCCAAACCGAACTAAAGAACGAACTAGCAGATCTTACGTTATATTGTATTTAAATAATGAATATAATTTTTTTATAAACCCTACCTCAAATGTTAATGGAGTTAATTTTGTTGAAATCGGTTACCAGAAAATGCGCGAAACCGAATTCACCCCCTAGTTTGCCACCCTTAGAGGTGAAATATTTTCTTTAAATGTAAATGCACACACACGCACACATGTATCCAAATCACACACACCCAAACACACTCGCGCGCACACAAATACACACACACACACACATGTATTCCAAATTACACACAACCAAAAACACACACACACACACACACAGCGCGTGCACATAAAAGAATAATCTGGAAGGTTTTTCTGTTACCGTAACTTATTTATTTATTTATTTTTTTCTCTCATACATATAATTTGTGGTTGGTATATGTATACTTAGTAACATATGTTTCATTTGCAAGGGTTGGGGCCTGGTGACTTGTAGCACAGGTGTTAAGCCTATAGCAAGCACCAGCTCCTACAAAATACTGTTCTAAAATTACTAAGATTGTTTATGTACTTCTTATTTGTTGTTGTATTTTGTGGAGAATTAAAAGTATTATTATTATTATCGTATTTATTTTAAACTCTCGCCTCTCCCAAGGCCTAAAAGATTAATTTTGAATTTTTAAATGGGAGAGGCGGTATTTCCCGGCAATGGCACAGTCGGCCGGGGTCAGGGACTCAGGTCCAAGAATCGGCGAACAATACGTGCCGTATTTGTGCTGGAAGCGACACGCCACAGAAATCCAACCGCCTCAAGCTGTTAGAAAGGCTGACTGGAATTAACCCATTTGCGGACAAAACAATTGGGATTATTTCAGTGGAGGCCACATCCCACATGTCGGTGATCTCGTGCGCCAGGTCGAGATTTATTATTATTATTATTATTATTATTAAAAGGGACCAGTACTGAGGTACCCTCTTTCAAACAAAAGGAATCATCAAAATCGGTTCACAAAATGCCGGAATAATCGCGTTAGATACACACAAAAAAAAACAGTCGAATTGAGATCCTAAAAAATTTCATATCTCAGACAGATATATCTGCTCATGTTATGCAACCTCTTGGTCTTTGTGGAATCTGTTACTCAAAGCTCGTAACAAATTTATTTCGGTCTTTTGTCGGTGAATTTTAATTTGCAGTCAACACCCGAACCACGTAGGGCAATAACCAGAAACGTAGCAGTGTCTTGTCCAACACGACATGGTATGGCATGCCATAAGCACGCTACAATATGGCAAAAAATAATTCCTAATGTGATGTTTAGCAGTTTTGGCCACTACATTCTGTCACCTTTAGAATGCGCTAGCGTTTAAGACAACAGAAGTTTATGTAAAACAAATTCGCGACTTTTTCGAAAAGTTTCTTAATGGAACCCGATATCAAAATTATACAGTTCGCTACATCGAGATACAGCTGAGATAGGGTTGTCACTGTTTTCGTTGTTAGTGGATAGCATCGAGTATATAACCAGAAATAGAGACAAAATAAACGACATACTTCACTTATAAATATCAACTCTCGTTTGCACTGCAATAAAATCAGGCCAATAAGTGACCCGTGTGTATGTCTCCGTATATTCCAAAAATATTCTGTATTTATTGTAATAAAGATAATATCTCTAACAATGGCGTGCTGTTCCATTCGGTGGTGTGGGAAATACAGCAAAACATCTAATTACAATACAAACAGAATCAAATTTCATCAGTAATTAAATGTGTAATTTTCCAATTTTCGTCCATTATAGTAAAGCTCAATTGGTCGATATGAAGTGAAACAATTGACGACACCCGTCAATTATTTCGAATTCGGGCTCGCGGTGGGCGGGGCTATGATTTAGGCTATACTTGATCACGCTCCTTCATATGTTTTCCAAGACTTGTGAACCGTTTTCCTAGATTTTTCTACTTACTTAAAATTATGACTTAGCATTGATAATTTCGACTTACTACTGATAACTTAGTTTTAGCATTGAAAACTTAACTTTAGCATTGATAACTGTAGTTATTTTGACGTCTGAAGCTGCTTAGTTACGGCAGCCGTACGCTGTTGACTCTTTTTTGCTCCGTTTCGGTAAATAATTTAGACAACCCTGATGAACCCCGAAAGATGGAATAATACAATGCTTCTAAATGTCGTTTTTGTCCGCCTGTCCCTTAACAATGCCCGCATTAACTCCTGATTTCTCATGTTTATCAATTTGCTCTCTTGCTAGTATCATACATCGTTTTGTATGCAATTCTTTTTGTTTTTTCTCGGACAAGTAAAATTTAGAGTAAAAGTTACGTTTGTTAGAATTAAAATTATCGATAATACGCGTAACGGAATATGTACGCATAATAACATATAACGTCAGGGATAACGCAAATCAGCGTATATAACATTGGTAAAACGCACGTATCCACACTAAAGCAAATTTTACAAGAGAGGGATTTAACGTTATTACTTTGTTATTTGAAAACGGCTCGCTGCCGCACAAATGCTGGAAACCGAGTTCCTCAACGTCGTATTCTTTCTCAGTACAATGATTTGTTTAATTATGGATATATTTTATTTACCTGCTTCTAAATTTAAAAAAAAGCTATTGTTGAAGCTCTGAAGTTATTTCTTTTTTGTTTACTTTTTACTTATTTTTGATTTGCCTACATGATAATTTAAATTTTAATAGTAATTTGTGGATAATCTTGTTGATTGTACGTGTGCTTATGTTAGAATTAATCAGCAACAAATGGACACATAACATGTACAATTGTTTGTTATACCTGAAATATAAGTAAATAAATGCAACGACTTTCATTTTTAACCGCCTTCAAAAAAAGGTTTAGTTTCTCAATTGCAATGTCCGTTTTATTTGTATGTATGTTACGCGATAACTCCGAACCGATTTTGACGATTCTTTTTTTGTCAGAAAGAGGGTGCCTCAGAAGTGGTCCCGTTTAAATTTGAAGAAAATAATCCACCTCTAAGGGTGGCAAACCAGAGGATGAATATCTTTTCAGGTCGGTTTTTTTAGTACTCTGTACTAAGACTATTAACGGTCATTCTTGGACTAGTGTTCACTACCTGATTCACGTGGCAATTTTAATTATTTAAATATTGAAGTATAATAATAATATGCACGATCGACGATATAAAATGTATGATAAAAAAATCGAATACTCAAATAAGAAAAATTACCACGCAAAGTAGTGAACACTAGTCCGAGAATGGCCATTATAATATAACTTTGATCAAATTGCCGAACGACTAAGCTAGGCAGATTGATTGATTTCATGCAGGTTGATTATTTTGTTAATAAATGTCACAAAATCATTTTGAGAGGTGAAATATATTCTGCAAATTTAAATGGGACCACTTCTGAGATACCTCTTTCCAACAAAAAAAGAATCATCAAAATCGATTCACAAATGCCGAACACACAGTCACCAAAAAACAATGCAGTCGAATTGTGAACCTCCTCCTTTTTTGAAGTTAGTTAAAGACATCAGAGCTGCTTTTACGACTCACAGTCTGTTTCTGGAACGTTTGTAAATGATTCCACCGCGCCTTTTAGGTCATATCACGACTCGAACATTCGCGATGCGGATGCGGATATTTCAATGGTTACTTATCAGTAGTCAGAAATGACATTTTCCAGAAATATCGTTTGGTCGAATTTTCATAATCTCGAAAGTAAGTTTGGGAGGAAATAGTTTTTTCTTTTAAACCTAACTTAACCTAAATAAACATACAACATATCCTGAAAGAACAACGGTTTCATTATAATTCGGTTTTCGGTGTAATGAAAATTCGAACAAACGTTACTTCGGAAAAACAAAAATTTTAACGCATACAGAATATCCGCGGATGCGGATATTCGTAACAACACTGGTTCTTAGCTATGTGTGATGGACACCTGCTCGGCAGTTTAAAGGTCATCCAGCTCTTGTCCTCGTTAGTTTGGGATCTCAGTCATAAAATGAATATAATGCATTATTGACTTGAAATACTATATACCATGTCAATTCGATGGTATTCTATACTGCCTCCGTGGCCGAATAGTTACAATACTGGACTGCCGTGCAGAGGTCCCGGGTTCGATTTTTGTATGGTCTTGTATGGCCTACATTTATTTCTCTCGTCGGGTGGACTTTGTGTTTTTTTATTGATTTTAACAATACTTATAATTTCTTTCATTCTTCGCATTCTGAAGCCTACAGAGGTTTGTTTTAGTATTTCAGCTCTTCATTCATTCTATTCCATTGTATTCCCATCAAATTCGTACATAATCTTGTTTAAATAATATTCAACTCTATTGAGGATACAATACAATATAAATGTACGTTCACTACACATAGAAGATACTTTACAAACATTAACATAACAAATAACAAATTTGCTTGTCTATGTGTGTTTTTTTACAAATTAATAGACACAAGCTTTCGAAGGGACGATGTGATCGACGATGGTACGCGTTTGCCTAAGAAAGAACTTTTCACTCTAGCCTTGAAAAGCCCCAAATTGTACTTTTCGGGAAACGCAGATTATATGGAACGTAGAGTATCCATTATTTTGCCGTACGCATCAGAAAGGAGGAAGCAAAGCGCTTAATGCAAATGGGATGGAGTGTTCCGGACCTTCTAGTGGACCGAAGCAGGAACTGTGAGTGTGGAACTAAATCGAAAAGTTCCTGCGCACACTTCCCGAAATGTATCCGATAGAAAACGTGTGTGTCCATGGCACCATGACCCATGGTTTCCCTAGTGTGAGACTATTTTAGATTTATTATTATTACTATTATATTATAATAATATGGTAGAATTAATCAGATGCTGCAAAGAGGACAGTTTACAGACTACCCAATTCCTCAGCTACTAACAGTAAAACTATCGTGTTTGGAATAATTAAAGCTTCATGTGCACGTAATAAGAGCGAAAAAGATGTTGTGCGGTTTGCGTTGGCTGTCCGAGCGGACTCCCTAACACGAGAACTATTTCAAAGGTTCTGAATTCAACATCAAAAAGGATTACTCGAAAAATAATTCTCAAATAAATTTCTACGAATAAAGCAAACACTTGAATTAATTCGAGTTCACAAAGTAACTAGAAAACTATGTAAATTCAACAGCCTCAAACTCCCAACTCGATTAACCAGAAACTCGATGGCAAGTCACGGATTTCGGATTTGAAAATTGAATTACTCTATTTACACAAAGATAAATGTTTACCCAAAGTGTTTATTGAGCTAGGGTTAAAAGCAGAAAAAAGCGGTTTCTTTTTTCTATTGAGTTTTTTCCTATTTCTAATAATTCCAAGATTTCATACGGAGGCAGTATTCACTCTATGGGTGTGTATTATTTGAAGTTCAAGTTAATTCAACACCTAGAAAATTTCATCCAAAAAATTCTACCTAATGACCTTTAGATAAGTGCATTGCCCCTAAATACACTCGTAAAAGATTTTCTGGTTTTAAGAGCGATGCCACACAATGCATTGCGCCGGTGTTGCGACGCCTAGGCTGCCTTTCCACCAGAGATGTGCGACGTAGCGAGGCGGTGTGCGAGGAAAAAATCCACCAATAAGATTACTTCATTACCCTAACCTCGCTTAGCGCAGCTAAGTGGAAAAGGGTTAGCGGAACGAAGTATTTGTACATATAAAATGAAACTAGAGCTAGTGAAACTGTCTTACTTTTACTGCCTAGCTACCTCGCACAGATTTGGTGGAAAACATCACACCGCTTCACAGCTACACATCCTCGCACAGCGCACATCTCTGGTGGGAAGGCAGCTTACGCGGCGACGTTGCGTTGTAGTACTACATATAAATTAGAACTGCGTGCCTAATGGTGCGTTGAAACGGCGCGATGGAACGTGACTGCATCGGTTAAAGGGCCAGGAGACGAAGCGGGGAGGGGTACTGCGGTGCATATCACATCGCTCGTGTCGCACTCATTGCGTTAAAATCGTAGCGCAGCGACCGTGTAGCACCGATTCGTATTCGTACTGAATACGAGACTATTTTTTTTTTCTATTTAATCGAGAAACCTTGAACCCACTTCGGATGTCGTTTGTGCATTAAGTCCAATTCGTATCCGAGACAATACGAATATCGCTTGTACACCTAAAGATAAAATGATCCCTGTGACATTTCGGACCGTCATTTCTCGGATTCGGAACTGGGTATCTAAAATTAAAAGACAAGTATCCAGTATGAAACTTCATTCGCATCACGCGTCTTTTCATTTGGTCAAGTATTGCTTGTTTGGCAGTAATTGTTTCGGACGGATGTAGGACGGAGATCGAAAGTAGACCCCCTGATACGAATCGGACGTAGTGCGTAAAGGCTCTAAAGGTGCTGATGAAACTACAGACACATAGGACTTTACTCGAGATGACAGTTGCAGTGTGATTTAAAGCTCTGAATGACACTGCAACGGATAGACGTGTTGCTTACCACCAAGCGCACAAGCGACTCCTTTTCCCATCACTAGGTACAATGAAAAAAAAAGACATTGAGAGTATCCGTTCGCCATTATTGGTAATCTTTCGTAATACTTACCAATATTATTTACCAAATTGTTGGATATCAAAAAATCAGAAGAGTACCAGTAGAGCTCCTTGTGAAAGAGTTTGTCCAGGGAAGTACTGCCAACTTACCTATTTTTGGTTTTGAAGGGCAGGGGTGCTGGTGAAATTACAGGCACATGGGACTTGTCAACTTATGTCTCAGGGTGACCGACGCACGTGGTGAATGTGCACCGACCCCGCGGCGCCGACTCAACCGGCGGGAGGTAAACCCGGGGGGGTTTTAGTGGGGTAGGCTCTCCAGTATGGAGGGGGAGTCCCCACATAACCCCTGAGTCTTTCTGGGCTTAGGGGTATCTATAAAGATTTCCCCCCCCGTAAAAAAAAGGGTGACCGACGCAGTGGCAGTGCCCCTCCGATTTATGCGGTTTAAAGCTCTGAGTGGCACTGCAACTGTTATGAACAGGCGTGTCACTACCAGGCCCAGGACTTGTTCGTCCCGTCACTTCGTATTTTAAAAAAATCACACAAATACACAATTTCATTTTTAAGAAGCAATTTCTTCAAGATATCCTATATATGTAACAAAAATAAGTAACAACATAAAAAAAAACATTTAATACCGGTACGTGTTTAGTTTTTCAATGCCCATAACTTTGTACATTGTTGCTACAGAGTCTATAGAAGAAGAATAAAACGTTGAAATTAATTTTAATAAGGACGTCATAAAGTCAAGGGAAAAAAGTTTAAACTCCCATCAATTGCTGCTGTGAAATAAAATATGATGGGCCTCATGATAAGGGAATTCTTGAAACATCCATCATTTGTCAATCTCACCGTCATTTTGGTCCACTGTACAACATTGTCAGAGGATAACTGTTTTTGTAGAATATTTAAGTAAGTTTTCTTTATTACAGCAGCAGAATTATTGTGTCGGATTTCTTTATTTTTTTGCTTGCAGAAGTAAAAATAATACGAACAAAATTACACCATGCAGTTGACAAATCAGTCCTAATAAACACATTGACATATATAAAAAAATAACTTTCGGAAAACTGACAAAATTGTTTAAAAAAAAAACTACATAGATATATGGCTAATGCCAAAAACGACAAATTGTATTAGAGTTGTCAAACACGGTGCGGTTCTTTGTTACAACACCAAATGACATATGTTTGGTCCAAATAACGCTCAACGGATATAAGTAATTAATGTATGGTTTAAAGACATTTGACATATTCTTGCGTGATATAAATTATCATTTATCATTGGGTATAAATAAACGATTCATATAATATGTGGTATCTTATACAGTTTATATATAATATTTCATATAGCAGTAGAACTCCTTGTGAAAAATTCGTCCAGGGATGTACTGCCACCTTACCTATTTCTGCCGCCATGCAGTAATGTGAGCATTATTCCGTTGGAAGGGTGAGGGTGCTGGTGAAATTACAAGCACTTGGGACTTGTCAATTACGTCTCAGGGTGACGGGCGCAATGCCAATGCCCCTAAGATCTTTGCGATTTAAAGCTCTGAGTGGTCTATGGAGTCTGTCCACAGGGGCATCACTTCCCACCAGGCTTGGCTTGTTCGTCCCATCCCAAGATAATATAAAAAAAGCAATCGCAAAGATCTGTATCTACCTCTAGCACGAGTTTACTATGACAGTTATCACTAGCGACCGCATACATTACATCAGAATTTTGTATGGCAAATTATGCAGCGCCCCTTGCGGTAACCTGAAGAAACCACATTTTGTATACAAACATTTTACGCAATCGCTTGCGATAACTGTCACTGTAATCTCATGGTAAAGGCCGGAATGCTTTTTACTTTAAAACTCACTGTCCAATGACACTATCCATACTTTATTTTCATGTACAAAATTATGAGACGTAAATATAGACTTCGGTAATGCATAAATTATTGCAGCATTCCCAATATCGTCATCTAAATTTCGTCTTTGTACACAATTCAACATTGCAATAAGGGTCTTATTAAAAAAAAGCCATACAATACAATAAGCGCTTTCCCTCGACGTTTTCGTTTATCCCCAATAAACGTCTTAATGAGACAGGATGATGTACACAACCTGCGCCGGCGTGCAACTCATGATGAAACTTAGTGTTGGGAATAATTATTATCGATAAATTTCAATAGTATCGCAAATAAAGTGAGTTGTTGTTGTTTTGTTGAAAGCGTATCACGATTTTCTAAATCTAAGGTGGTATGGCAGGAGAGAACTACTTTGCAGCTGGACCACCTACGTGGTTAAATATTTCGTAATCTTTCGAGGTACTATTAATTTTGTTGTATGTCTAGGAAAGTAGATTTACGTGCTCATTATTTTGTACTACTGCGTCTGAGTACTTCTTGATTGGCCGGCCACAGAAGATCACACAGTTTACCTTTTTATATTTATTTTACTTAATTTTTTTTTATTTGATTGTAGAGGAGCAGCTTTCGCTGGTATATCTACATCATACAGTGTCAAAATTTACATCGTTTGTTTTAGTTAATTTTTTTAGCACTAATTGACTCTTTTGTCGAGCTTGTTTTTGAAGGCATTAACAGAGACAGCAGAAACAACATCTTCCTGTAGCATGTTCCAATTATGCACCACCCTATTGTTGAAGAAATTGTTTGCAGCAGGTGTTTTGGAAGGTGCACTAACTAGTTTGAGATGGTAACCACGTGATGGTTTGACGTTGTCTTTTCTTTCGAAGATGTTTTATATGTTTGGTAGATTGTACTGACACATCAGAATTTTATAAGTCTCAATGTGGTCACCACGAAGGCATTTTTCTTCCAGAGGAGGATTTGCGTCATAGAGCCTGTGGCATTTTAGTTGCCTTCTTCTGAACGTTTTCAAGAAAGTTTATGCCTTTTTAGAAATTTATAGAACATTACCTATAGATTTTGAACTATACCCTAGAAAAATTTGTGAAAATTTTATAGTTATATCTAAATTGCGCGGTCTGATAAGACTTGATATGAGAAAAGCTCCCGCACCTATTGATAGAGAACAGTCGAAGACAGAAAACGTGTCGTGTCGATAGTTTTAAATATTGAGGGACATCGACACACACTGTTCATCTCGTTTGAAGTATAGTTGTAAATATTTTTATCGATAGATTAAATCTTCTACAAACATCACTATCGTAAAGTGGGTAAGTGAGAAAAAACAATGCTCGATGAAGAACATAAATCAATGCGTTGTGTGACATTGGATATGATTCATTTTGTGCTGACGGAGGCTTAATAGCGGGCAAGGAATGCGCGGGAGTTGGATAAGTTCCAATACTTATTTCGACACTTTTGGAAATCCACATTATCATTATTTTTATAGTCATAGATCATACTTTCTAAAATACAGCTTGTATTAATGACTTATGTGATATGAAGTGGTTTATGCTGGTGACTTGTAGTACAGGTATTATGGGATTATTTTGTGAAATAACTCGACTACTTTGTTATGATTATTAGTACAAAGATCGGACACAAAGAAAAATTTCTTCGACCCGATGGGATTTGAACCCATGACCACTCAGAACCAGAGCGTTGTTCTATACCAGCTGAACTCTTTCTGCGAAGAAGAAGAAATTTCTGCCGCCAATCAGCAATGTCAACATTACTGCGTTCCGGTTTCAATGGGCGCAATTATTCGACACGAATTTCATCGCGCTCACCCCGCGCGGTCGCCGCGCGGCTGCCAAGCGGAGCCCGCGTTGCCGCCGCGCAGCGACCGCATATGACAAAGTACGATCTTTTTATTTAGCTTTTACGTTTTAACTTAAATGAGCGTCCCGGACACGTGGGCGAGTCTGGCTTGAATTTGATTTACGCGGCGGCCGCGAAATTTAAATGTTGTGGCCTAGTAAATAGAATTCAGATTCGCCATTAATGTACATGAAGGCGTGGTAACTGCGGTCGCCGCGCGACGGCCGCGCGAAAACTTTCTCATCGTATAACTGGGCGCTAAGGGTGCTGGTGAAATTACAGACAAATGGGACTCAACTTATGTCTCAGAGTGTCGGGCGCAGCACTCCACCTGATGTTAAGTGGAAAGTGGTATCCAAACGCGAAGGAACCTAGTGCAGCGATGGAACCTTCACTGCACTAGCCACCTCCACCCTGCCTGCCTACAATATGCCTCTTCACGCCTCGTTTGAAGGACCCCATATTATAAGAGGGAGAGAAGACATGTGCAGGAAGGGAGTTCCATTTGTCAACCGTGCGGCAGAGAAAGGAGCCACCGAACCTTTTAGTACGCGATGGAATGCGGTGGAGTGGAGTGCTAGCACTCTTAATGATTTAAAGCTCTGAGTGGCACTACAACTGTTAAGGACACACGATTTTTTCGTCCCGTCACTCAGTATTATTTAAAAAAGCGATCGTCGCAGAAACTATTGTAGAAAGCCGTTGATATATAATAGGAAAATCGATTTCCGTATATTTTTCAACCTAAAACACACTTAAAATAATGTATGACATAAATTACGACATTTATTGCACCGGTACGACAATTCTGAACGTATCATAAAGTTTCTTCCCATAAAGGTGTCCGTTTTTGCAACGTCTCGATTGTCGGAAACATATTTGTAGTCCGACACGTCTTCATTTAGTATGAAGACAGCTTCGATTATAATAACCTGGTTATACGCGCTCCCCTAACCGGCTACAAGAAATATTATAAGTTTACCCAAATTCGACGTAGAATAAAATATCAAGAAACAAAAACGTACGTTTTTAGGATTTTTACCTCAGACTGTTAAGTTACCAAAATTTGAATATTTTTCCTGGAAATTCGATTAGGTTATTATTCTTCTTCTTGACGTGCCATCTCCTACCGGAGGTCAGCTATAATTAGGGCTGTTTGTATTTTAGACACAGCTGCACGGAACAAGCATCTTGTGCTCAGGTTGAACCAAGTCCAGAGATTCTTAAACCACGAAGTAGGTACGCCTTCTTCCAGGTGGTCGTTTTCCATGGATCTTGTATTTTCCCTTGCATAATTAGTCGGAGTAGGTCGTATTTATCATTGCGCATTATATGACCAAAGTACTGTAGCTTGCGTTTTTTGACAATACTCAAAACCTCTAATTTCTTATTCACCATCTGCACTACAATCATTGGAAACTCTATCCGTCCACGATACTAATCTCGAAGTCACATCTGTGATGAATTTAGTTCAACTGAAGTTCCAAATCACTAGTAAATGATTTGAAACCGACATAAAAATTACCAGTAATGAATTATATAGAACTGTATCATTCCTGTTTGTTTGATGTTTTTTTTATTTGAAGAGAGTGATTATAAACATTTCAAGTTCAGAAACGGAAGTTGATGCCGGATGACAATATTAACCATTGCTAAAAAATCAACACAAAAAAGACAAACTTCATGATCGTATCTAAGAGCCCAGTAGCGAATGCATCAATTTAGTAAATACCTCGGTAGCTACGTAAATGAACACTAGGATAGTGTACAAGAAGTACGTATTCGCATCGAACAGGCACTAAGTGCCTTTGTTAAAATGACAAAGATTTTGTGTTATAGAAGGTGAACCTCCGCATACGTTTGATCCGCTGTTATGTATTCAGTATCTTGCTTTTTGGTATGGAGTGCTGAACTTGGACCCTAACATTATGCTCAAAACTCGGTCCTTTGAGATGAGGCTGTACAGACGTATGCTTGGTATATCGTGTGTACAAAAGGTCACCAATGTTGAGGTTCTTCGTCGAATAGGAAAAAAGTAGGAAGCACTCAGAACTGTAAACGAAAGGAAGCTACAGTATTTTGTATTACAATTGGCCATCACTAAATCGTCTATGGTCGGGTCAGTGACTTGTCTGTTTACATTTTGTTGAAAATGGATTGAAACGGAGTATAATTTGTGATTGTCTATGGCACACGCTGTACAGGGATTCTCTTGTAGGGGGTCTATGAATATGTGCGAAAAATTAACCAAATAAGAACTACTTTTATATCCCAACCGCATTACTAAATTGCTAATAACTCATCAAGAATAGAAAATAAAATGCAATACCTACTATAATTTTTCTAAAGAATTTCGAAACTATACTAACACAAAATGAAATAAACAAACGTCTCATTCCAGAAGATTGAAATCATAACAATTACGAATCAATCTCTATAAAGGCAGTCATTAACACTCGATGAACGAGTGAATGAATGAATGAACGGTCATTATTACAGTTTCACTTATCGAAAGGAAGTTACGCCTATCTTGTTACGATATTTGATATTAATTTGGTTATTGACGTGGAATAAAGAAGTACCTTTAATAAAACTAAAAAGATAGCTTTGATTTAAACAGCATCTTCACAGCAGCGGGTGAAGATGATTTTGATTTTCGGTATTAGCAGCAATAGAGAGCTCCGTGTTCGATAGAGCTCGTCTATTATTTTTATGAGATTTTCGGTGAAGGAATAGTTCGTGAGGAAACTGCACTTCGAAGAAGGTTCACAATCCTCGGAGAACGTGTGAACTCCCCAGCTCGTGGCGGACCATGGCCTAAACCCTGGCCTGAGTGGAAACCTGTGCCCAGCAGTGGGACTTATAAACGGGTTGATGATGATAGATAGTAAAGGTTGATTTATTAACGAAATTTACTTATTCAAAAGAATCGTTCTCCGACGGGAACCGAATCCAAGACGTCCTACATGAGTTTATAAAATCACATAATAAAACAATCACTTAGCGACTTTAAACGCAAGCACGTGACCTCAATTTAATGGCTGCCTTAAAAGGCTTCCACGCAAAAGATTTTAGATCTAATCAATCTAATTTCGACTCTAACTTTTAATAATAAGGTGTTATAACGCTTTGTGTAAAATATTTGCCGTACCGTGTGCAAGCTGCCTACGCTTGTTATGACGCCTTATACCACGGATCAAATTATCTATAACAATAATAATCCACTAAAGGGTATAGAGTCTTCAATGGTCACAAAATGATAATAATTATAATGTGTCAGTCAATCTCGGAATAAAAGGCGGGACATCCTCATCCCAATGCCTATAGTGCAACCGTTGGGCCACCTACATCACAAAAAGAACAATGATAGAAAAGGATGGAAATTAAACAAATTAGTACATTTAACATCGTGGTTTATACTTTGAACTTAAAACTATTCCTATAGTTAGCGGTTTTGTTTGAACTGAAGGTATTGAAACGTAATTAATTCCTTTTAACGATTAAATTAACAGTTATTTGTAGTGTAGTGTATAATTATATTAAATGTGTGATGAAAATAAAAATTTATTTGTTAAAATTTCTTCAATAAATATATTGCTTCTTAATTGCCACGGTTGGAAAACAGCGCGGCGTATACCAGTGAATGACTTTTATTTCTAAGTCACATAGATTTTTCAATAAATATAAATAAATAAATATTAGATATATCACATACGTTGTTGTCATCCCAAAGTAAGTAGCTAAATCTTTTGTGTTATGGAAATTGGAAACAACGAGGGTACCACAAACATTCAGACCCGAGACAATATAGAAAAGTTTTCTACGTTGACTTGGCAAGGGATCGTGAAGTAACAGTGTGTGCGCAGGAACTTTTCAATTTGGTTCCGCCCTCACCGTTCCTCCTTCGGTCGACTAGAAGGTCCGGAGCACTCCATTCTTATGTCGTTGATATTCCACCTATTCGCACTAAGCGCTTTGCCTCCTCCTTTCTGATGCGTACGGCAAAGGAATGGAATGCTCTACTACTAATATGTATTTCCCGAAAAGTACAATTTGGGGCTATTCAAGGCTAGAGTGAATAGGCATTTTTTAGGCAAACGCGTCCCATCGTCGGTCACATCGTCGCTTAACATCAGGTGAGATTGTGGCCAAGCGTGTGTCTATTATATATTAAAAAAAAAAAAGTAAGTGTAAAAAAGTTCTTCCAGGGAAGTACTGCCACCTTACCTATTTCTGCCGACAAGCATAATTAATTACTGTGTTCCGGTTTGGAAGGACCAAGAGTGCTGGTGAAATTACAGGAATATGGGACTTGTCAACTTATGTCTCCGGGTGACCACTGCAACGGATAGGTGTCATCTTCCACCGCTTTCGCTTACCACCAGGGACACCACTTGTTCATTCCGCCACTTGATATTATAAAGCAAAGCCTAGGAAAACGTGGAAAGTACCCAACCCGCACTGGACCAGCATGATGGACAATGGCTAAAACCCTGTCCGTAGTTTCCCAAGCCCAGCACGACGGTGATTAAGTATTACAACTTAGAACAGTTTTTGTAGCTGTTCTGTTTAATCTACATATTGCATAAGAGCATTATCGGGTTAGTATTTAAGTATGTGATCATAAAATATTAAAAATAATTAAATAATAAGAACTGTCACGGAAATTAGCCAGCGGACTGGAACATAATATGGAATACATCGCTGCGTAATTGAATGGAAGCGAATATTTGAAACGAAATTGCACGTAGCAAACTTTATGTCAATTAACTGCGCGATAATTCTTCGAAAGATGTTCGACTTGTTTTTTGGCTTATATCTAGTTTGTACTTTACACAATAAATATGAAGTTAATTATACTACGAATACAAGAACTGACATCCATTCCCATACGCAGTAATATAAATTGAGCCTAATGACCTCTTTACACACCCCCGATGATTTAAGCATACGAAAATTTTTAACACATCATCCTGATTTATATGACACCTCAGGTTACATTGTTCTATAACCTTGGTGACTAATATTATAAAAACAATTTAACAATCTAATCACGGAACATGAGCTGTAATTTTGGCATGCAACAATAGCCTTTATGTCGCATTATCTCTTCATCAAAAATACAATATGTATTACTTGTAGTTATTTACGACGTCGTTACTTGCGCTCAATTTCACAAACGTCTATTATCTTTATTATTTATCGCATCATGTATAATATCGAAAATAATATTCCATACAAATGTGAACCTTCACTGGGCGTGCTAATACACTAATCCCAAATAAGTATCCAGCAAAACACATTAGGTTGTATACATGGCGTGCATGAAACATGAAACAAAGTAACCTATTTACTATATTCAAATTACGTTACCTCCGTGTCCCATTCGCCCTATATAATATTTATACTACAATTGCCTCAGTGGCCGAACAGTTACCATGCCGGACTGCCACGCAGAGGTCCCGGATTTGATTCCCGTGCCGGGAGAAACATGTGTATGGCCTACATTTATTTCTCTCGCAACTTTGAGTGTAATTTGTGGTTGTCTGTGTGTGTGTGTGCATGGCATCCGCGATACAGGGTTTCCCTAGCGGGGCTTTGAGTGTAAGTGCGTAAACGCGTTAAATAAAAAAAATTAGGACTATTCCAGACTAGAGTGAACATGTATTTTCTAGACAAAAATGTAACATCGTCGGTGACATTGTCAGCCTATTAAATATTTACAAAAAAAACATACCCTAACTACAATATTTTGCACGATTTAGGACGTATTTCATCGCTTATTGTTAACTGTCCGATGGCCTATTCATATGTTATGCGATATACAGGATGTCCTACGCCTGTGGGACGCGTTGGGAAACTCAAAATTCAAATTCAAAATAATCTTTATTTCATAGGTAAGCATTATTACACTTGAAATCGTCACAATGGTTAAACTCTACCGCTCATTCGTAAGGCAGATTCCCCTGAGAAGAATGAGCAAGAAACTCTAGGGGTTGCTCTTTGTAAATAACATTTACAATATTTTTTTTTATTTGAAACATCAGAGATCGAGACTACCTCCATGAGCTAAACGGGTTACTACTCGGTACTATATAATATTATAGATAGGATATTTTTGCTTCATGGATACATTATTACATATTTATTTATAATCTCAGTGCAGATTACTAAAAAAAGGGACCTCAAAAGTCATTCATCCCCTAGTTTGCCACTCTTAGAGGTGGAATATTTTCTTCATATTGAAATAGGACTACTCCTGAGGTATCATCTTTCCAAGAAAAAAATCATCAAAATCAGTTCACAGTTCGAGCTTTCGCGTAACATACGTACAAAAAAAAACATTCGGTCGAAGTGAGAACCTCCTCCTTTTTTTGAAAACGTTTAAAAAAGTAAGTAATACTGCATTCAAATTTTTTGTTTTAAAGTTGCTCAATTCCGTTTTTTAATTTAATCAAATCGTAAAATTGCTTTTTGTTTATTAAATATTTTACGTATCCCCAGAAAAAAAAATTGTAGTAGTGTAGAGGCAGGCTGGGGTTCCACGCCTATGTTGTGGATATTCCAAAGATTCGCACAAAGTGTTACTTTTCCACATTTATATAACGAACGACCGTGGAGTGAAATTCCCTGTCTGAACACTATAACTTGGGCCTTTTCAAGGCTGGAGACAATAGGCACTATTTAAGTCTGCAAGCATCATCGTCCTCATCGTCACTTTCCATCATGTGCGCTGGAGATCAAATGCGCACTTATTTTATCATAAGAAAAAAGTCTGGGGATCTCACTGCCCATCTAATTGGGCGACGTATACCGATCCAGGAAGGACAGCATTCATTAAGAAGCACTTCTCCCGACTGTTATGACTCTAAACCACGTTGAAGTATGAACATCGACTGTACTTAAATGTAAAAGAAAGATGGCGAAACGTGACCCAATAATTATAAAATCAACGAAGAGCCGTTCATGGACTTTGTTATTATAATAATACGTTTTAGTTTATGTCTAGTTATCAATATATTTTTGTGTATTTTTAGAAGTCGGGAATAAAGAAATTGTGAAACAATGTATTTTAGGATATATGCAAGAACATAACGCATTTCATTCAGTTCGACCATAGACTAAGCAACGTTTCACTTTAAACATGATTGAATGTTTACGTTACCTAAAGTATTGGTTATTTTATAGTATACTCATAAAACATGAAATCTATAAAATGCCTAATCAATTCAATGTACATACATACTACATAATCAATTAAACAGTAATAATATAAAGTAAAAAATAAAACACGATGTGACAAAAATATTTAGTAAATATTTAAATGAGAGATAAGAAGTTAGCAAAAGAACGTTTTGACAGAAGAAGTCTCTTGTCAAAACGTTCTCTCCAATGTCAATGTCACATTGAGACTGAGAACAATGTGACCATTTGTGGCAGATGTTTGCCATTTGGGAAGATTTAATTTTTATTAATTTTCATTGCGGCAGAACGTGTTAACGTTTTATTAAGATATTTCATTTTTAATTATTTATTAAATTACATAATTAAGAGTTTGGCACATTTGAGAACATTCAGAAAGTTTTTTATTATTTTCGGGAACAAATTGAAACTTATTGTTTTCTGCTACTACGAACAAACATCAGAAGCGTAATACAGGACAATGTAACAAACATAACCTATATCAACTTTAGAACCCCAGCTTCTGCAGGCTGTACTTAATTAGCTTTTTTGAGGCTTGATAATGAATCACAAGTATTGATAGCTCTCTTTAATGCACGTCATCAAAAACACTAGGTCTCAAAATACACGGGATGTCGTCATCCTTCTTTCGTGGTTTCAGCCAGTAATGTGAGCATTACTGCATTCTGGCTTTGAAGGCTAAGGTGCTGGTGAAATTATAGGCACAAGGGGCTCGTAAACCTCATGTATCAGGGTGGCGGGCGCAAATAGAGTGCACCTCAGATCTTTCCGGTTTAAAAATCTAATGGCACTGCAACTGTCATGGATAAGCATGTCACTTACCAGCAGGCGCATGACTTGTTTGTCTCGTCAATTGATATTAAAAATACTAAAACAATACTATATATAACTAACTTTTTGCATTTTATTTTCAATTATTCCGAGATTTGTGAGAGAGGTTATTATATACACTCTACATATATGTAATACTTGAAGTAAATATAGGTTCAATGTTTTTTTTTCGGTATTTTAAATCACAATCACAAATCATACGTAATTGTCCAAATTACACATTTTTTACATTTTAAACTTAATTATTTACTCCAAAAATTTACCTTTAACATTTAGTAACAAGTTGTAAAAAGTGACAAGATAATCCTTCCATTAAAACTTAAGTTGACATAACGTTAAAAGAAATGTTCCCTTGAACAAAAATATAGCATCCAAGACTCATGAAGCTCGTACATTTTGTATAAAAGTTAAAGGACTTTAAGAAAAATTAGCACTAACATTATTATTATTTGACCTACTTTTGTACCTGCAAGTTCCACGTCATTTATATAAAAAGTACGAACACTGTGGGTCTTTATAACATTTGGTTTTTGAAGTAGCTTATTTATCATACAATGCGTATAAAACTATGAGTCTTCGTGAATAAAAACTTAAAACAATAAAATTGTCATACGAAATTAACTAGTAATTGAATTTTCACTTAACTACAGTTAAAGACATTTCTTCTGGCAAGTTTATTTATTAACTCAATGTTGAAAAGTAAATTATGAAATATGGTTTTAATTAGTCATTTATTTAAACTTTTTCGCAACTTTCGTTTATAATTTCATTACCTGGAATTGAATGTACGTAGACACCAAATATTGTATATCCTTACACTACGAACCTATAATACACTGGAATAACCACGTTCTAGTGTCATTGCGTTGACCCATTAACGGGTTTACATGTTTTTTTTTAATCGTGTAATACATCTAGTAAGCACGCAACAGGTATCACGACCACAATAATAAAGTGCTTAATTCAAAAAGTAACATTTTCGAGAAAGTGACAGTGAAACAAGTTTACGCACAAAATATAACTAATATAACGCTTTTTACATCAAAAAACACATTTCACCGGCCAATAGCGTATTGGTTTAGGCAATGTACGTTTTTTTCTTAACTCTATTTTATATTGTGCCACTTTCCTATAAATTACTTTTTAAATTCTGTCGCTCTATTATTGAGAGTGAAATGTATATAGGGCCTTGTTCGTAGACATACTCCTACATTCGTACTTCGTTCAGTATGTTTCTGTGTTTAATGTTTGGACGGACATAGTGAAACTATACTTATTTTGTCATATGTCAAGCTTTATACAACCTGTATTTCACAAATAAGATGTGATAACAAGTCAGGGAACAGTGAGGCTATCACAACTGTTCAACAAGATCATTATTCCCATCGTACCACACTGACCATTTCCGGCGCGACGCCCTCCGGAAGGGACAGTACGGTCACCTACTATAGATTACCGTCCGCAAATGCCATAACTGGGTTCAATAACTTTTAAACGTGTTGATTTTTTATTTATCTACATAACAAATCTTCAATACGAACATTTTTTTAAAGATAGTTTTTCAAATTACAGAGATCTGAGGGGCACTGCCATTGCACCCGTCACCCTGAGACATAAGTTCACAAGTTGTGCCTGTAGTTTAACCAGCATCTTTCAAAACCGAAAAGCAGTAATGCTCACATTACTGCTTGGCGGCAGAAACAGGTAACTCTAGTATTACTAGAATGTACCATCATCATACATGTATCATCGTCGGAACTGAAACTATTTTTTTCCTCAGATTTAAAATACGTATATTTCTTTTTTTTTAACAAACGTTTCGGACACTTTACAGGTCCCATGGTCACGGCTGGCTCACTAACAGATTAGGTTTGTTTGAAAAAACAAATATACGCGAATTAAATCTATACAACATAGTTTCAGATCCAATGTGTAACAATCGCAAAAACCTAAGAACTCGATGTGCCATCGTCGTACACATGTTCAATTTCTAGTTTATATTTATGTTTTTTTTTAATTCTTTCTATTTTGGTTTGTTTGTTCAAGTATTATTAATATCTTTCTTCATGTATGTGTTATGGCGTTGTAATAATTAGTAATAGCCTGTTAATTATCGTGGTTATCCAACGATATAAGAAAATGTGGGACGTACTTACTTCATGATGTTTTTTATAATTATTCAAAGAAAAAAAAACGCGTGCTTAACCCCGCACTCAAGACATTGACTTAACATCTTAATCACAACGCGCAATTAAATTAATTAACAAGTAGAAACTGCAATTCAAGAAGCGTAATCACCAATTTGTTGAATTTCGCGCCAAAGGTCACATTACTGCAGCCACTACACTTATTTAAAAAAAATACGAAAAATAAATTGAGCGTTTTACTTCCCGCCGCCGCGCGCCGACGCAAAACGCACGTCTTTTTCGCCCTTATTACATAGTCTGTAAAGGTTTTTCCCGTCAGCTTATTGTGAATCGGTATCAATAAGTGTGATTATTCCTTACGACATAATATCCTTCTTCTCCTCGTTAGGGCGTTCGCGCACTACGTCCGATTCGTACCAGCTCCGACGTCAAAGGGATCATTTTATCTATAGGCTTAGAATAATAACGCATAGAAACCTAGTCCGCACACGTTGAGGCAAATTGAAGCGCTCCCAAAGGGCCTACACGAGCGGGCGGGCCGTCAGTGCTCAAGGCCAACTTGCACCGCGAACAGCTCCAGAATTTTAGCTAAAAATGACGAAATGTGCGGTAAATGAGTGTAAAAATACGTCAGACAAACATAAAATAGATACTAACATCACATTCCACAAGGAAGTAACGCGTTTCAACTTGTATTTTTATATAAATATTCACTAAAACCGAAAATTAACCTACTGCTAAAACTAGCCTACATGAATTTGATTTTTACCTCACTTGTGACAGTTCGTTTGATATGAAACTATCATTCTATGCGTTATTATTCTAAGTCTATAGGTATACAAGCGATATTCGTAATTTCTCGGACTTAGTGCACAAGTGACATTCGAAAATGGGTCCGAGATCTCTAGATTTGTATAGTCTCGGATTTGAAACGAAAACAAATAGCCGTGTCTGACGTTTTCACCATAACGTTTACCACTTTTTTGTTAAGTGCAATTTATCATCTCCACGTACGTTTTTTTAATAATACCAAGTGACGGAACGAACAAGTCGTGCGCCTGGTGGTAAACGACACGCTTATCCATAACAATTGCAGTGCCACTCAGAGCTTCCGGCTGCGCCCGTCACCCTGCGACATAAGTTGATAAGTCCCATGTGCTTGTAATTTCACCAGCACCCTTCAAAGCTGGAACGCAGTAATGCTCACATTACTGCTTGGCGACAGAAATAGGTAAGATGGCAGTACTTTTCACAAGGAGCTCTACTGCTACAAAATAACAAATTAATTAAAAAGTAATCGTTACATTTTTGACGTTGGTATATTTATGTAGGCGTTATTATAAATATTATACGTTACAAAACTTGCGTTAACGGAATTTTAAAAACTGAACCGCCTTGTATTAAGTAAAATATTAATTTGACATCTAGTTACATTTTTTTTAAGGTACACAACACAACAAACAGAATGTAATCATCACATGGTAACAGATACAGCTTGATACATTAGTAGCCTAGACCACATTCGAAAAACAGTGTACACAGCATGATAAAATAAGTCTTAGTATTAGGTTAGTGTAAAACTACAATCTCCAAATCCAAAACGAAGAAATTAACAAATAAATTTACAGTGATTTGTGCAAATAGTAATAATAATACTACAGAACACAAAATGATCAAAAGCTAAAACTCTAGCGATACACGTCATGCGTCTTGTATAAATTAATAATCGATTTAAAATAACGAGATGAGCATTACCTTGCTTAAGTTCATCATAAGCTCGACACATTTTCACTATGGGGTTATAGAAAGAGGTATTATTTTTGTACACATTAAGACGAAAAATTCTCGGCACCCGGAGACGTACTTTGGCTTTAAAATTAATTTGGCTTAAAAAATCGGGACAATCCACCATAGAATGTATGATTTTATGAGTTTTTTCCAATAACGGCACGTTAAAGTACTCAACTGTATTGGCATACGAATGCAGACTTCGCAGTAAACCGAACCTACCACAAACTGATTGAATCTTACAATTACTATCCTGAAAATTGTCACAAATAGAGTTTAAATCACTCAAAACCTGAATGCAGTACTGTGAGCATACTGTTCGGCGGCAGAAATAGGTAATGTGGCAGTACCGACATCCCTGGATGAACTCTTGCACAAGACGCTTACTATCTGGGCGCCAGAGTGTCTTTGAGAGATAAGTTTAAAAGAAATTAACATTCTTGCACTAACATCACAACCACCATCATCAATCCATTTATACGTCTCACTGCTGGACACGGGACCGTCAACCTCTCATTTGAAAAGCATCCGTTCTACCGCTAGGCTACCACAGCTCTAAAGTATCAATAAAATTTGTTACTATGAAACCGTATCCCCCACACATCAACACTTACAAACAAATCGCTATGATGGGCAGTTTGGTTAAAAACTCAATCAACCCGTCCGGGTTTTAATCGTATTTTTACCCAAAGTGCTGGGTTTTAATCCATTTCTGCCCTCAATCGTAAGCAGAAACAGTAATACGAATTTATATATATAATTGTCCGTCTTATATACATATATATGTAAAACAGACAAGCAAAACAAAATATAACGATTAAGTACTTTTGTATCATTTGTGCGGTTGTGGCGTACGTACAAGGACTTCATTCAGCATAAGCATATGAGGATCCACACAACACTTACCTTGCAATCCCCGTGAATTCTCACTACTAAGAAAGCACATTAACTACGATACTATTTTTATTAAGCTCGACTTAAGTGCATACGATTTAATGATTTTTTGTATCGATTCATTTAAATGCAATTTTCGAGCGAATCAATAAATTCAGTAGAAAGGCAAATTGAATCGTCTAAACCAGAAAGCAATAAACATTTTTTCAGCAATTTTGAACGTTAATGGGTTTTAACCAGATTTAAACCCGGCGTTATCAAAGCTCCTAGTTAAAACCCGGGCGTTTACCCGGCTCTGTTGCGGACTCAATTGAACAAGCCCGACATAGAAATAACAACTTCACATGATCTGCGTAAGCGCACCGGAAACCTCCAATTGGGTCTTTGTATGGTAACGCTTCAGGCGACTAGCAGACGTGAGAGGTCGTAAGCAATTGATGAAACAAGGTTTGAACGTTTTGATTTCGTAAAGGTCATTTTGTGTTTAATACGAAATATCACCACCGTTAGAAGTAACTCCCGTTCACCACAGTTCTGGTTCGTCTCAGAAGTTTAAATAATAAAAGGCGTCTTATAGACCTTTTCGAAGTTTTTTTTTATAATATCAAGTGACGGGACGAACAACTCGTGAGCCTGGTGGTAAGCTACACGCCTGTCCACAACAGTTGCAGTGCCACTCAGAGCTTTAAATCGCAAAGATCTGAGGGGCACTGCCACTGCGCCCGTCACCGTGAGATATAAATTGACAAATCCCATGTGCCTGTAATTTCACCAGCACCCTTACCCTTCAAAACCGGAATGCAGTAATGCTGACATTACTGCTTGACGGCAGAAATAGGTAAGGTGGCAGTAGTTCACTAGACGAACTGTTTCACAAGGTGCTCTACTGCTACAAGTTGATCTTGATTCATAAAAACATTTTAAATAGAAAACACGGGTTATAGTACCCTTCACGTACAACATAAGGGTCGGTAGGTACGGTCACTATAATGAAAACTAATGTAAAGGCTTCCTCATCCATTGCCCCGCGCGCAATACATGCCAAACACATATTTATTATGTTCAATAGCTAAAATCTCTTTAATGCATAATAAAATTAAAGACTGAATCCTCAAAGAGTTAAACAGAGTACTACCATGAATTTTTGTCATCCAAATACACAGAATAACATTTAATCTTCGAATAATACAACCGCGCGGTCGTCGCGCGGCCGCCGCCGCAAGTTCAAACGTAAAAGCTAAACAAATAGAGCGTATTTTGCCATGACAGTTATTCCACTCACTCACCCACACAGACCCTTCGAAACTGGAACGCAGTAATGTGAACATTACTGCTTGGCGGCAGAAATAGATAAGGTGGCAGTACTTCTCTCTACTGCTACTACAAATTCTATTAGGTTCTTATATAGACTACTGGAGTTTTCAGGTCATGAGACATTGTCTCAGCTTTAAGTGTAGAATTAAGGAGGGCAGTATTGCTATCTGCCGTAACTTTGCTCCCCTCTTAACCTACTTCTCGACCTCAGGAAGTCTATAATTTCCAATGCAGCATGCAGCCATGCAATTAAGGCTATCCTGCGACGTGACGGCGGCGCTTTGAATACGTGACGTGAAAATAAAATGTTAAAGCTGCTAGGGAAGTCGGCAGGATTGTATTTAAATTTTTGGGAAGTTGCAAACTGTGACGTCTTGATTAAGCTTTGATATATTATAATATTTGAAAAAATTATTTTCAGACCATGAAAGAAATGAGTATGATGTTGATAGCGGAAATAATAATAATAAACTTGAAGTGATCAGATTTCTGTGGCCTGTATATATATAGCACGTACCCTGGCCGACTGTGTCATTACCAAAGAATACCGCTACACCCATTTATAGTAGTTTATGTGACTATTACATAATGAAAGGCATTCAAATACGAGTGTTATAAAAACTAGAGTTATAAAAACATCACACGAGTGTTTTAATGCCTAATTATGTAGTTACATACAACGCTTTATCTATATACATATTACAAGCTCTCTATGGTGTGTCCAGGAACCGCATGTTACATCAAAATTATGAGCAGTAAAAATAATGCAAAAAACTTATTTCTCACTCATGACACGCAACCGCAGATTTTTTAACTCATAGACAAACTAGAGTCGGCCTCAACTATCATATCGTTCGATATAAAGTAACGTGTCAGATTTGTCAAAATTGTTTGCTATCGACATTTCATTTCGTATAAAACTTCATCTCGACGCATGTCGGAAGTGAGGTCGAATCAAATTGTTTTGTTTTTCAGAGATGTTTGAAATTTTAATGTAATAATAAAAGCGAATTTGATGATGATATTAAGCAATAATAACATTTTCACAGATAAGAAATTTGTTCTAACAAAACAGTTTATCTTTAAGCTGGTCGTAATTTGCGGTTTTTGAACACATCATAGAGGTTTTATGATATGTATGTAGAAGATGAAGGTTCAAGTAGATAAACAAAACAATAATATCAAAAAGTTGAATATTGAATGAACATTGTAATGTTCTACTACCTTGTATTAACCGCATGTCATACTTAAATTTTGAACACGGCACATCATTGCTAGATTGAAAATCACTTTTGGTTTTGGGGATTTTTAACCTAAGTGGTATTAAAAAAAATATTTATTACTCAATTTGGTTCAACAATGGTAGATCAGGCTCTCCCATTAAGCAAATGTATGCTTGTATTGGGAATTAAGTAAGTATTAAGTTAAAACTGAAACGTAATCGTAAAAGTTGAACGTGCCTAACTAACACTAACTGTTAAGCAACATGCCTAGCAACAGTTAAGGCCTCGTGATAAAGTTGAGGTGGCTGGGGCTAAACGAAGGTAAAGTTACAGTTGAAATTTACACACCTGCAAGTTCTGCAACTTGCATCGCCTGTCATGGTATATGCAACGTGAATAGTAAAGCAACATGCATAGTTTGTAATAAAACCACCTGCCTCATATGAATCTTGTCGTCAAATTTTATCTTTAATACGTGTTCCTGGAAAACTTTCTTACTTTTCCTAGTTCCTCAGAACTCACAGATGCGGACAGCGGGAAAAGCGATCCACCACACGGCAGTCCTAATTCAATTCAAATTCTGAAGTATTTTTAGAATTTGGAAATTATTTTATATCTAATACATTGTAGCATGTGGCGGCAGGTGTCTGTGCCTTTTATAAATTTTAGTTCGAGTTGTATTTTATCTATGGAATCTAGCTGGCAATCTGTTTCTTGTTTGTTACAAACAAACAACCCGGCAAAGTTCGTAAATGTTGTGTTGTGAAGCGATATTTATTTTTTAATACAGTTGCTCAAAGCGTGGTATTTTTCGCACTACAAATCGTGCGGAAAGTTGGATTTCTCGCACTAGTGCTTTTTACTTTTCCAGTTTTTTTTAAATTTACTGTTGTTTTAAGTCTTAAACATAGAACTAAAGAGATTGTTTATTTATTTCATATTGATGTGCTTTGTGACGTAAGTCATTCGTCATTAAAACTTATATTTATTTACAAATACTATATAATGAACGTATCGAGTGGAGGTCCACAGTCTCTGCCTACCCCTGAATAAGTGACAGGCGAGATTTTTATGTATATATTTGTTCTATGTATTACAGATAAATTGTATCTCACTACCGTGCACGGGTTCCTAAAGAAGTTTAAACAAAAGTACCAGGACTTCATAATAAGAAAAGTGGTTACAGACCGATATTACAGAAAATAAACAAAAACAGCACGTTAGAACTAGATTTCCATAGACTTTTAAATAATGGTTGCAGTGGTTGTATTTCATTAATTTAATTTACTAGCAGAAAATGAGTTTTTTTAAATACTGTTTTATTTTACTTTCAATGTAGTTTTTTCGCAAATGTATTAAAAAACGTCGTTTGATACACGTGCGGATTTGTCATTTTCACTTGTCTCGCGTCTTGACCCTCGCCTCTGGCTCGGGCCAAGAAGCCTCGAGACTCGTGAATAATGACTAACTTTCCGCACTTGTATCAAAAATAACTATATTTCTTTGTACAAGAAATAAATTATCGTTGTATCAATTTCCTCGTTAATGTGATGTAAAACACTATATGTAGCACGGGCGGTAAAAATTACAAACCTCGAGCCTTGAAAGCGCAAAGCCACAAACTCTCGTTAGTTATTTCTTATTTAGCGCCCTAGATTGTATTATTACACAACGGACTATTCTCATTGCATTCTCTGTAATATAAGAGTAACCTCGATTCCAAAAAAAATTATATTTATACAAATTAACAACTTTAGTTACTGATTACGTGCAATTGTCCGAGATGGAGGAAACAATGAGAAGTTTCTGCTGAAGTTTGTAATGGGCGAAGTTAGAAAATCCGGACAAAAAATGTATAAGAATAAGTTTATATGCAATAATATAATAACAAACTAGCTGGTGATTACGACTTCAACTGCGTAGAACTTAGAATAACTTCGAATAACTTACTGTACTATACTAATTCACAACTCTCGGAAAACATGTGAAGCCACCAACACGCATTAGGCGAGGGTGGCGCACTTTGACTTAAACCATAGGTTCCCAAACGAGGTAATGGTAAGCTACACACCTATCCATAAAAGTTGCAGTGCCACTCAGAGCTTTAAATCGCAAAGATCTGAACGCACTGCCACTGCGCCCGAGACCCTGAGACATAAGTTGACAGGTCCCATGTGCCTGCACCTGTAATTTCACAAGCACCCTTACCCCTCGAAACCGGAACACAGTAATGCTGACATTACTGCTTGGCGGCAGAAATAAGTAAGATGTCAGTACTGTCTTGGACGAACTCGTTCACAAGGAGCTCTACTGTTAGTAAAATAATACTTATAATTGAAAATACGTATTTTTGACAAATAATTATATATTTGTAGTGTAGTTTATAAATGTAGATAGTTTGGGTTTTTCTTTCAAATGCTGTAGCACTCCCTGGACTGCATCAACGCTCCCCAATTGAACTCTGGAGGGCGGTAGGGACCACTTTGCGAAACTATGACTGTTTATTATTCACTCATTTACTGTAATTACTAAAAAATAATCACTCGATGTTCGTTCGTCTATCGTACTAAGCAGCCGTGTCTTTAAAGCTCTTATTTGTAAAATTACCTGTGCAGTTTGGACAATAAGCCCGTAATTAGAAAATAAAATTGTCCAGAATTGCACAAGATAAGTTCAAAAGTTCTAAGAAGCCGCAGTGAGATAGGTGTCTCGTTTTCAAAAAACCTAACTACCCCAAATCGCAACAAAGAATAATTAATTTAAATAAGGAGTCTAAACACCACTCATCAAAGTTCCTGCAGGGCTTCGTGTGGAATAGACGCGTTTGGCTTGTGCATGCTTTTATCTCCGCGGCGAACACGACAAACGGTTCAAATTTTCAGCCGCAAGTAATTACTGTCGCATAACTTTGTAAGTTATAATAAAATCCGTTTTATTTTTATTATAACTATATACTGGTTCATTAACTGCGCACCTAGGTGTCAATAATCGCTCTTTTGTATATAGCTTAGTTAAATAATAAAAGGGCATCTATCCATGTCGAATAGGATAGCCGCCTCGATTTTTTGCGGCATAGGTTATTGGCGGTATTAGGGGCAAAGGACAAGACTAGAAAGTTATGAAAAGAAAATTAAAAAATACATTATTTTAGTGAAAAAGACAAGTAAATGATAATAGTTTGAAAGTAAGGAAAAGTACCAAAGAGACTAATTATTCACAGTTCAAAGAGCGAATATT
>NW_020653850.1:22016690-22130221 GCF_003589595.1 Hyposmocoma kahamanoa | reverse complement strand
CTCCGTTACCCGATATTTTACCGGAGGACAAACACAATATTCGCCCATCATCTCGACGCCGTTCCTGCCCTCGTGCCCGCTGGCCGCCCTCCGCGGCCCTGTGACTATCAGCAGGAAAGTACCGGTCTGCGACGGCAAACTCTAGACATAGGCATAGTACCAACGACCCTAATTCACTTAATATAAAATTGTATGTTGACTTCGTGGTTTTATTTTAATAATAAAAGGTTCGAACGTCACACTATCCATAGAAATTTTTCATGGTAAACTAATAATTTTCATACTAGGAGGCCCTTTCAAAAAGTGGGGCATCTAACCCGGTTTTAACCTATACTAAAAGGCACCAATTCTAATTACGGGTTTATTGTTCAAGAGAGTGATTATTTTTAGTAATGAATGTACATGAGTGTTTTTTTATTATTCAAATGTAAGTGTGCATTTGACCTCCATCTCACCTGATGGAAAGTGACGATGAGGTCGACGATGGAGCATGCACACCTAAATAATGCCTATTCACTCTCGCCTTGAAAAGGTCCAAGTTATAACGTTCAGGGAACGAGTCTGCAGGCAGGGAATTCCTCTCCATAGCCGTTCGCCATATAAATGTGGAAGCGTAACGCTTCGTGCGAATCTTTGGAATATCCACAACATACGGGTGTAATCCAAGCCCCCGATGATGGAAAGGGGAAGGCGGAATTAAATCGTGCATTTCCATAAACAATGACTTAAACTCTTGCCTGAGAAGAGACCCGTGTCCCGCAATGGAACGTATTAATGATAGTATTACAAGAGAAGTAATTAAAGAATATGATAAAAATGGACAATATGAAAAAAAGGGCATGTATGATTGACTTACAATTATTTGGACGTCGGGTCCGCGCTAAAAAGTGTCCGCACTTGTAAGGCGCTAAAATCGTATACAGAGCGCCAAACTCCGCTTTAGTCTTCATTTGTTCTACTGACAGCCCGATACTGCGATGACATTACAATTTAAATTTCGAATAGGTTGACTTGGGACATTTTTTTCGTGGTTTTTGTATTAGACCCGTCGTCCATTTATTTGTAAGTCAATGGCATATATGATAAAAATGTCACCACACCAATTTGATAAAACGCGTCCCTGATTTTATGTATAATCAAAAGTTACGACAAAAAGCTATCAGAAAATGTAATTCCTGTCTCTCTGCCACATATACAGACGCTGCTAAAATCATTAGGTACCCTCTCTTTGGCTTCACCGAAGTTGGGCAAAAATGTGGGATTCTTTTTATTCGCTACATTTGTGAGTTGACGATATTTGTAAGTCAAAGTGAAAATCAAATAATCATTTTATTTTATTCCATAGGTCAAATGTTTACACTTGAAAACGTCATTTTTTAAGCTACTGCACGTTCACTACGTTGACCTCACAGAGAAGAACGAGCAAGAAACTCTAGGGATGGCTCTTATCAAATAAACTTAAATGTTATAGAATACATTTTAGATCATATTTGTGTGAAATCTAGACTCACGTTGTCTGTCCATACATCTTTATCTAACACATACTTTTCAATTTTGTAATATGACTTTTATTGTAAGTTTTAAACGTACGAAATGGTAATCTTAAATATATGCTCCGGAATCTTATTGTAAAAACGTATACAGTTCCCCATAAAATAACCATTTACCTTAGTTAAACGTAAGATTGCAATCTAATTTGCCATCTGCTGGGTATCTCCCTTAATTCGCTTTTTACGGTTATCATGTTATTATATACTGTATACTGTTGTAATTAGGGGCCGAAGCCACATGGCAACAAAAGGGATAAAAGCAAAACGACAAAAACGAATAATAATAGACCAGGTATGAGAATTACGTCGGTGAACGTGTTCGGAAGCGGAGAGCGCGGGGTTCCGTTCAATTTTGATAGAGTACTGTGACCACGCTTTTGGTAATTAAAATTTCAAGTCGAAAAAGTCGCTAGGTTACTGGTGTGATTATCTGTCACGCTTCTAACAGATGTTTAGTAATAATAGCAGGTTAAACAGTAACGTTGTCACAACTTTGAAAGCTGATTACTGGAAACGGTATTTGAAATACTAATACTGAGTCGGAAAAGACACGGCGTCGACACAGAAAAAAAGGATTTCTACTAATAAGAAAGAACAATTTCTCAAAATATTTGCTAATTCTGAAAAAATATTTATTAAAAGTAATAAAATATTGTCATTACAAAAATACTGCTTATCTTTTTCTAATACAATTTTACTCTTAACTTTATTCTAACGTTAGATAAATACGTTCACTTCAAGATTTTATTTCATTTTTAATCAATTAATTGGACATTACTTACATCAAGACATTTTTACCTCTTACATCAAATTTAAATAATCTTAAATGAATTCAAAATTTCTTGGATGTATTTTAAGAAAATATATTCTTAAACAAAAAAAGAAGTAGTTTGCTATTAGTTGTACTCTGAAACGCGCTATCGTTTTGTTAACTTCAAAAGTGTAAGTAATCTCATATATTTTGAATTGTTAGTGCTTTCTGCCGCTGTAGCATTTATACGGCACTGAATGGTACTCAAGTATATGAGAAGATTCCGGCCTATTTCTGCTACTTTAAGGTTTGGCACTGAACTGAGTGCTTTCACGCCAGTGAGACATACTGTTTGATCCATAACCCTGTAAATTTACTCTTTTTGATATTAGAAAACATAAATTTTCAGTCAAATAATTAAGTACCTCTCAATTTATCATTATTTTTTTCAAATCAAAATCGGACATTTCTAATAACAAATAAATATTTTGTTGAATCTAGAGTGGCTTTGTGACTTGAAGCAAATTCATTTGCTCTTGGATTAAATGTTTCTGTCTTATAACCAAAATATACTTTTCAGAAGTTTGTTTACTATTATCAAGTAATTATTCTCTAGCGTCTATAGGGAGAGGATCGTTTTGTTAGATTTAATAAATTTGTCATCATATAAAGAATTTTGTCTTTTTCTAAGTAATCTGTTTTTACCGTGTAGTCTGCAGAATTTAAAGTTGGCTTATATTTTTATTTAAACATAATACTCAGTTCTTAGCTTTCGTTACAAACTCGTAATACATACGCACCCTAAAAACATATGAACTCTGCCATCAAAATCGTAATTCGGTTTACTCTTTGCATGTCTAATTTTTATACCAATATCAAAAGTCAACGACCGTTTTCGAGGCGGAAGTCTCGTCTGCGAGGAAGTAAGAGACTCTTTGTGCATTTTATTTTTTTTTAATGTCTGTTTTTGTCTTTTGCAGGATATTACGTTTCTTTCGGGCGTTAACCCTAGATGTTTTGGATGTGGGAGGAATTGGTAATTGGTGATGTTCCTTTGTACGACAAGGTGTTGAATTGCATGAGAAAAATCTGCCTGCGGCCTCTGCTGGTCGTACCTCTTTCCAAAGTCGTAAGTAATTGTCGTGACGACACCAATAAACTAGGAGAGGTTGTTACCGTGTTTATTATTTGTAACATTTCGACTAAAGGGCTTGAATGTCAAAACAAGAAGGAGAACCTGATGTTAAGACTCTTGCTTCTAACTTTGCAATGTCATAGAATTGAAACGTAAATAAAACCAAACTGGCGGAATACCAGCGTTTTAGCCTATTAAGTTTCTTCTTCTTATCATCGATAAACCTTCATTGTTAATTGAGATAACTTTCAGAACTGAGTTTAGGTGTGAAGGCTCTGGAAGGGGCTGTTCGTCTTCGGTTGAAGCATCGCGTTGGACAGGTTAGCAACTCTAGTACGCCGAGAGGAGGCTATTTCCGTGCACCCTGTCAAGGTTTACGCATCTACGTCTAGCCAGATTCTTTTGAACAGAAAATTGATTAGGTTTTTATTATATTAAATTTTCTTACATATCGACTTTAAAAGGGAGGAGGTTCTTAAAACTGTACTTTTTTGTTTATTTTACGCTATTAGTCGTTTTTGAACCGATTTTGATGTTTTATTTTTTGTTGGAAAGAGAGTACCTGAGTATTGGTCCCATTTAAATTTGAAGAAAACATTCCAACTCTAATAGTGGCGGAGTAAGGGATGAATCCGGTTTAGCGCACTTTGGGGTAACCGTATAACTTCCTTTTAGTGGCAGTAGAGCTCCTTGTGAAAGAGTTCGTCCAGGGAAGTACTGCCACCTTGCCTGTTACTGCCGCCAAGCTTGCAATGTTAGCATTACTGCGCTTCAGTTTTGAAGGGGAAGGTTTCTGGTGAAATTACAAGCCCATGGGACTTGTCAACTTATATCTCAGAGTGACGGGCGCAGTGTAGTCATCATATCTTTGCAATTTAAAGCTCTGAGTGGCACTGTAACTGTTATGGACAGGCGTGTAGCTTACCCTTCCTGTTCGTCCCGTCACTTGATGTTATAAAAAAAAACTTTTGAGGTCTTTTTGTTAAATAATGTTATAATTATTTGAATAATGAACAACGCACACACTCATAACTCTAGGGAAATCCTATATCGCAAGATACAGGACACATAGGCAACCACAAACTACTCCCAAACTAGAAAGAAGTAATTGTAGGCCATACAAATATTTTGAATCCATGTCGGGACCTCTACGTGGAAGAGCTTTGTGCTTGTAAAGTATTTGTTAATGTGTATAATTATGTGTAGAATAAACCTTTTTTTTCATCTATTATACTTCCGGCAGGGAGCATCAGCAACATTAATCCCGAAGAATCCAAACCTAGATACAAAATCAATGAGTTACTCTGTTGCAGGCACCATTAAGCTATCTGGATCACGATCGTCAAACGTCGTGATGAATAAATCATTTATTAACTAGTGAATGAACCGATTGTGTGGGATGCGCGGGCGCTGCTGACGTCACCGGGCATCGGCCAATCGACAACCTTATTACCTTATAAGCAGATTCCATTTTCAAATCGTTTCTAAATTTGAATAATTTTAATTTAAATCCTTGTTTTAACGTTTCTTACGTTTGATTTAACGATGAATTCCAAATGGATTTGTTTACATGGCTTAATAAGGTATGAAGCGTTGATTCGAAACATATTTATTGATCAAGGTGCCGGCCGGAATATAAAATTTTAATTCAAAAGGTTTTGTCAAGCTTCCTTGAGTTGTAGATTTATGATCAATTAAAAAAGAAACAAATTATAGGCCTCAGTTAGAATTTTTATTGTTAGTTGCTGATTGTAATTTGGTAATTTCTTTTTCAATAATTTCGTTGTCATTTTGCAGATGTCGCCTTGTTACACCAGGGTGCAAATAATCATGAAGGAAAGAAAATAAGTTAATTCGTTTTAACACTGCGTTGTTGTATTAGTATATTTCTCAAATTTCAGCCCGATCAGAAACATTGGGAAGATAATTAAAGTTCCAGTTCAAATTTTGAACCAAAACCTTTTTGTAACAGAACTACTTGTGAATGAGTTCATCCAGGGTCTGAGGTCTCCAACTCCCGATTACTTTATAAACACTACTTTTTAATCGAAGATGACTTAAACACAGAGATGCAAAAATTAAACGTAAAATACTACAACACACAATGACATTGCATTGATGAGTAAGTGTTTGTGCGCGCGTGCTCCGTGTGTTATGGCAATTGTGTAGCGTGCAAACAGTTTACATTTGATAAAACAAATAAAAAAGAAAACAAAGAATAAGAACGCTACAACTTTAATAAATGTTTTCAATAACAAAGAATAGAACTAATAGTATTCAAACAAGAATATGTGCAAGGTCTGTTCTCTTCGACCGGATTTCCTCACAATGCCGCGTGGGTGGTCTGTTGTCATAATAATTCCACATGCTCTTGCGCTTCTGCGCACGTTGTTTTACTATTTTGCGGAAAATGTGATAGACAATGAGTGTACGTGGAATTTTCAAATAGATCGTCGTTTGTTTTTGACTTAGGTCGTTTGTCATCTCGTCATCATCGGGCTATACAACAAAACTAGCACGCATTAAAAAATCTTTGTAAATTACGTTACTACCACTACATATAAATAATAAGTAATTAATAAATACCTAGCAGTAGCAGAAGAGCTGCTTATGAACAGAAGAGATCCTTGTGCAAGAGTTCGTTCAGGGAAGTACTGCCACCTTACCTATTTCTGCCGACAAGCAGTAATGTGAGCATTACTGCGTTCCGGCTTAGAAGGGTAAGGGTGCTGGTGAAATTACAGGCATATGGGACTTGTCAACTTATGTCTCAGGGTGACGGTCGCAGTGGCAGTGCCGCTCAGATCTTTGCAATTTAAAACCCTGAGTGACACAGCAATTGTTATGGACAGGCGTGTCGCTTACCACCAGGCGCACGACTTATTCGTCCCTTCACTTGGTATTATGAAGAAAACATCATCTTCATATTATATTGAATTTTAATATATAAAAATGAATTTCGTAACCGACTGTGTACCAGCTAAACTTTCCTATGTTTATGCTATTTTGCTACTACAGATTATAAATGTTATAATCGACTCTGTACTACACGTTTATCCGAACAGATTGACTTAACAATCGTAATCTCAGAATCTATCACAAATCTAACCACCGGTTAGATCAACTGCGTGGGCACATGACTCATGACGCCAAACTTAGTCATTTCATTCTCTTGCCATAACCAGGCATAATTAAACAGCTTTTTGTCCAAATTTAAATGTACACGACGCAAACCTTTTACGGTATGCCACTGTGTTAAAATGGGCTACTTAAATAATTGTTTGATTTTGTGATAAGTTTGCTTTCTCTTTGTTTTTGGAGTTTGTAATTACAAATTGTGTATGTTTTGTTTATTATAACTTCTCTGTTCTGATTAACCGCCGCTTTATTTATTTATTAGATTTAAAGCTCTAAAAAATAAAACATTCCAGTATAACATAAACTTAACTATGTTTTTCCGTATACCGCTCATTCGTCGTACAAAAACATTTCTATGTGTAGTGTGTGCGTTCGTACTGCTGTATGTTGACATTCTTCTTAGGGTCGTATTCTAGAACTCTACTCAATGCTCAAGTCAGGACTTGAGTATGATTCAAAGCACTAGAAATCATACTCAAGTCTGCTCAAATTCTGACTTGAGCATTGAGTATAGTTCTGGAATACGACCCTTAGTGTGCGTGAGTGTCTTTAATAAAGGGTGTCACTAAACCTTAATCATTGTATGTACGGACAACGGCACATCAGACTACACATTTTTGTTTGAAAATCGCCTCCAGTACAACGGAACTAGATACTTCAATGTGTAGCTTGATGTGCTGGCGTGTGTACATCCCACCGCTGAACACGAGTCTCTTCTAACAAGTGGTCGTAAACACTGCTTTAATATTAAATTCAAAGTTAGTATGTTTTTTTTTTTTTTTTTTTTTATACATGACAGGCAAATGACTCCACTCCACCTGATGTTAAGTGGAAAGTGGTATCCAAACGCGAAGGAACCTAGTGCAGCGATGAAATCCTCACTTGTATGTATGTTGTTAGTTAAAATTAGATAGGTATAATAATCTGTAAATAATAATATTTTGATATAAGTTACGGGACGGACCAGTTGAGCGCCTGGTGGTAAGCGATACTCCTGTATATAACAGCTGCTAAGTTCTGAGGTGCACTATCACTACACCCGTCACCCTGAGACATAATTTGATATGTCCCATGTACTTATAATTTCCCAGCATCCTTACCCTTCAAAACCCTTCAAAACTTGGCGGCAGAAATAGGTGAGGTGGCACTACTTCTCAGGACAAACTCTTTCACAAGAATCTCTACTCCTGTCTAATCTATTTTGCAGGTCACGTAGAAGAACACTGAGCTATGTACATTCCATTCGTTATCGACAAGCAAAAAGAAATAAATACTATATACATTTTGGAGCTGTCCAAACTCAAAGTAGAATAATCTTTGGGTAAGCAAATTACACTTGAAACCACCATATTAATAAAACTCTACTTGTCATTCGCAAGGCAGATTCCTTGAGAGGAGTTGCTCTTTGTATACAAACATTTGTCATTTACAACATTCATTTTAAATATTACCGAGACAACCTGCAAGAGCTACACGGGGCACTACCACTGATTTTTGTCATCTCATATATATAATAAGCTATATAACATCTAGTGTAAAATTTTGTTTTTAAAAAAAAATCAGGCTCGGTAATTGGTAGGAAGAGGGTTAGAAACTGAGTACTTAAAAATTAATGAATTTATACATCCCATTACCGAGCACGGGTCTCCTCTCAGTTGGGAACTTCTACGTTTTCCGACAGTTGTAAACCTTCTTCGACGTGCAGATTTAATCGCGATGTTTTCCTCCTCCAAAAAGCTAATGGTAAATTTCAAATTTACATTTCGCACATAATTAAAAGGGAGTAGGACAAATCATGAGGCTACCCCGGCATTTTTTTTGAAAAGTAACTCTAACAAAAAGTATTTTAAATTCCACTCTGTTACGGAAGCCGTTCGTTATCGTCGGTGGAGCGCAACGCGAAATAGAGCAAAGTGCATGCAATGTATTGCGTTAGCACTGAAAGCATTGAACATTTGCTTTAATAGAATACTTTTAGCTGATAACACCGTGACCTCATTGTTCAGCTTGTAGCACAGGTTTGCAAGAGATACTACCCAGATAGATACATAATAATGGTTTTTGTGACTGTCATATCATGAAAGGCATTAAAAAGGCGAGTTTCATAAAAACATTACACGAGTATTTTAATGCCTACATATGTACAATTACATACACATATTATAAGCTCTCTAAGATGTGTCCAGGAACCGCATGTTACGACTGGCGAAATGGCGGCAAATAAAAAAATTTCTCTCGCATATCACGCAACGATAGTTATTATTTTTAATTCATAGAGAAACTAGAATCGGCCCCAACTATCATATCGTTCGATATCAATTAACGTGTGAAATTGTCAAAATTGTTTGCTATTTACATTTCATTTCGAATAAAACTTCTTCTCGACAATATTAGAATAAAGGTCGAATCAAATTGTTTGTTTTTCAGAGATGTTCGAAATTTGAATGTAATAATAAAATCGGATTTGATGTTATTATAGCAATAATAACATTTTCACAGATAATAAATTTATTCTAACAAAACAGTTTATCTTTGTAATTTGTGGTTTTTGAACATATCATAGAGGGTTTATGATTTGTGTGTAGATAAAACTTTTACTGTCTTGTATCACACTCATGTTATGAGTATAATACAATAAATGTATTAAAAGAGAAACACACAGAAACTAAAACTAAGGCAAGGAAAAAAATAAACAACCAGAAATTAAATTAAAATACTTAAAAAACAAAACACGGACCAAATGTTATTAATATAAAAAATATAAATGTCAAAAAGTATTCAATAGGTACTTTACTGTATACCAATGATGTTTTAATATCAACTGAAGTAAATAGAACACGTACACTATACGATGTACATTTTTCAATTTTTAATTTCGTTTACGGTATTGACTCTCACAGCAGGATACCAAACGTACATAATCCTGCCATTGACACACTATCCACACATAACTGACGTGATATAAAATTAGCAGAATTGGGGACCAGATGTGAGTGTTACTTAGATAAAAAAAAATCAATGATTCCTTATCTGCACTAATGATACCAACACTACATTGACAACGACCCACTGGGCACGCGTGTCTAAAAAGGAAAAGGTTGAGACGTGAATCCACCACTGCCACACTAACCTAAGTTTTACCATACTCTTTCCGATTCATTTTCTTTTTTCTTTATATTTTAAATTCGTAGATTTTCACGATTGTTACTGAAAGGAAATGAAGCTATACTTTTTCGAATCAATTGTCAAACAAACAAACGTTTCGGGCCTTTTTCCGGTCCAATGGTCACGGGTGACCAGCTAACGTAGGTTTGTTTGGGAAAACAAATATGCGCGGTTTAGATCTGAAAAAATGGTATCCATATCCATCCATGATATCCATAGCAGTTGCAATGCCACTCAGAGCTTGAAATCACAAAGATCTGTGGGGTACTGCCACTGCGCCTGTCACCCTGATATCGACTAATCCGTAGAACAAAGACGAGAAATTTAAGACTAATTGTTCTCAGGACATAGTACATTTCGTTCGTTCTTCTTCCCTGTGGATGTCTGATCGACCGTTGTTCGATTTTATATTTCCGAAACGAAATAAGATATATAAATTCTCAAAACACTTTTACATAGGCTTTAGTTTGAATAACGAAATTATTCTCGTAACGTGTTTATTTTCTTTTGCGCTATATAATCACTTCGGACTCTGTTCTTCGGATGAGTCGATATATGCCAGGTCCCATGTGCCTGTAATTTCACCAACATCCTTACCCTTCAAAACCGGAACGTAGTAATGCTCACATTATAGCTTGGCGGTAGAAATAGATAAGATGGCAGTACTTCATTGGGCGAACTCTTCCTTAAGGAGTTCTACTGCTGCTTAAATGTATTAATTATGGTTACCTATTAGAAGTCCGAAAGTGCATTTTCCAGAAATAACATTTACTCGAATTTTCATAGACTCGTAATTGAAATGTTATTCTCATTATTAACCGACTTCAAAAAAGGAGGAGGTTCTCAATTCGACTGTATTTTTTTTGTATGTATGTTACGCGATAACTCCGGTATTTGTGACCTGATTTCCATGATTCTCTTTTTGTTAGAAAGAGGGTACCTACAACTATGTAGGTAATGTGACCACTAGGTCTAATGTTAATGTAATGGTTGGTTTTGCTATTCTCCAATTCAAAGCGTTTTTCTCTCATTACACTTTGAGTAGTGAGAACCGATTTTTATTATCTCCTGTTTCAAGTCCTGTATAGTGGCGAACTATGGGGTATTTCAATAAAACTTGGCAAATAGATGTAATTCCACGTACTTTTGAGGTCGGTTTAGTACTCTGTACTGAGATTATACTTATAGCTTTTGAGTAGGTTCCTCCTTTGCTATACCTCCATTTATTTTTCATATATTTAATGGTAGTCATTCGTGAGCATAAAAAAGCGTTCGACTAATTTCATTCGTACGACCCTTAAACATATCTCCTGAAAAGTTATCATTTTGAAGATGTAACCTTATTACACTAAGTATGCGAAACGGTGTGGTTGTCTGGTACATTGTCTAGAAATTGATTCCAAATTCAAAGATTTAATTTTAGATAACGCAGTTTTCTAAAAGCAACAAAACTTTGCCGTCATACCTTCGTACATTGTATCTTCAATCTGGCGATGTGTCTCGTGTTGAATGCACACTCGCAGCAACGCGATTTCCCAAGGGGCAAAAACATGACCAGACGTTGGTTACTAGAAGGATAATAGAAATATACACTCGAGTCTCGAGTTCTGTCTAAGTATACTATCTATCTGTAGAAAAGGAAGATTTTCGCTGTTTCTTTTTTGTTTTAACGATGACTTGAATACATTTTTTTTCTTTCGATTAAATTACAAACAAGACTTACCGTGTTTATAATTTTAAATATACATTGGGGTTACGTAGAGACCATAGCCTTGCAACTTGTCATATTATTATTATTATAAGTTCGTAACAATTTAATCGCAAATTATATTTTGTTATATCTATCCACACACATTTTCAAACCACTTTTGCTGTATTCAGTCATACGGACAGGTATTATTAAATCAATGGCTATATTTAATAAATTCTTTGAACTTCTGAAAAGTTGCCAGTTTGTAGATATAACATTATTATACCCAGATTGCGAATTATAATGTGCATAACTATGGCACATGGGTACCTCTACCATGCTGATAATCACTAGCGATGTCCGTCATATGTTTGAAATTTTATATAGCAAAATGGAGAGCACCTTTTGTCACCACAAAAAGAAGTTTAATACAGGAGTATTTTACGGGATCGCTAACAACGGTTGTCCCTGTTCTAAGCCGATTACTTGAAACACAGATCTCAAACTAAGTAATTCACTTTTAATAAAGTCAATGTCAAATCATCTTCATTTCAAAGTCAAGCGAATTACACTTGAAATCGTAATATTGATTAAACTCATTCGTAAGACAGTGCCCTGAGAAGAATGAGCAAGAAACTCTAGGGGTTGCTCTTTGTAAATTTACATTTGAATACATGTATCATTTACAATAGGTATGTATTTCAAACATTTTAGATCGAAAACACCTGCAAGAGCTAATCGGGTTGCAGGAGACGTAATAGGTAGGTAACAGATTTAATTAGAGAGCAACAAAACGAATTCTGGAATTACGACCCAGAATACCACGACAATATGATCTCCCTAATACCATTATAGAAACGCTGGTGTCCTAAATTGGCTTTAATGGTAATCGATTCCTGGACCTTAGCATCTTACGTCCAGAATAACTTAAAGAAAGATTTTCAGCTATTTTAGTACGAGTGACAATTCAAGACAGTTACGTTCTAAGCCATATCTATCGTATGTCGTGACCCCCCACCACACGGCCGTCCACCATAGCTGCATCGCCCCACTAGCTGGAGTTTCCCACTTTCCACCGGCGTGAAGTTAGCCAGCAGTGGGCGGGGCGAGGGGCGGGGCGGGGTGTGTCCGCGCACAGACTCACTTGCCGGCACGCTTTCCCGCCAGAACGGTGTTTCCCGCGTTTGAGAATGCAACTTAGTTCGATGTTAGTTTGTTATGTTGGCATTTTAGCATACGACATTCTAGTAAAGTTTCAAACTTAAAGGTCACATCTCTCTCTGTCTGTCTTAGAGGTCATAGCTGAATTGGTACATTCTCCATAGCAAATCACTTTCTAATACTATTTCTATTTTGTAAAATTCAAATATCTCTCACGTGTTCTTTGATTGAAACAACGCTCCATAATGTCATATTTTAAAATTTCGAATTAGATATTTTAAAATTAAACAACGTGATTTTCAATTTTTTTGGAAAACTAAACTGTAATTTATAGTTTATACAGCTTATTATATAGTATTTTTTCCAGTATCTGCGTCCTTGGTTGACAAAAATCCGTGATGATGACACGTTTAGCTCGTGCAGATTGTCTTGATGTATTATATTTACATTAAATACAAATCTATTCAAATATTTTTTTACAAAGAGCAACTCCTAGAGTTTCTTAACCATTTTTCTCAGGAGAATCTGCCTTACGACAGTTAAAGCAATCTGACTTTTTCAAGTGTAATTAGTGCTTACCTATGAAATCAAGATTATTTAAGTTTGGACAGCTCCAAAATGTATGGTAAACCTGACCGATGACGAATTAAATGTACATAGCTCAGTGTTCTGCTACGCGAACTGCAAAATAGATTAGATAGCAGTAAAGCTCCTTCTGCAGTAATGGGAGCGTTGGTGAAATTACAGGCACATCGGACTTGTCAACTTATATCTCAGGGTGACGGGCACAGTGGCAGTGCCCCTCAGATCTTTACGATTTGAAGTTCTGAGTGTCACAGCAACTGCTATGAACAGGCGTGTCGCTTACTACCGCGCGCCTTGTTCGTCCCGTTACTTGGTGATATAAAATAGATATGTGCCTTTGCATCGTCGTTTTGAGGCAGGCTGTGTTTTAAATATCGATTTATTCTTAAACCAGTGCCTTATTACTATTTTTTGATATCATTAGTAATAAAAAAATTATAAAGTCGGTACTTATACCGACTTTATATTTTTTTTGTTGACTCTTAAGTCAACTGTCTATACAATTAATTTTATCTATGCAACAATCAATTTATTTCTCTTCTATTTTCAAATTAGGAATATTTCTGTTACGACTGCCAATACAACTGGCGGGTTGTCATAAATAACAGCTTTTTTTTAATTGACACAGACAACTAAGTAACAAATATACAGCCTATCAAACAGGTGAGCAAATGCATCTATAATAACTTGACTGACCTTTAGTTGGACTATTTGTCTCTGCTCATGATTTATTCATGATCCCTTTTTGCTGCAAAGTGCGTATAAAAGTATGGAAAGATGTATAAATGCAGTCGTAGAACAGGGTTCCAGACGAACCTCGACCTTATTTCGTGGAGTTGAAATGCGTATATAAACGTGTTCGTACGAAAATAACTTTTGTTAAGGCATAGCTATGGCCGATATTGTAATTGGCACCACATTGTTCTGAAGGGGTACTATTGAATTGCAATTTCAAAAATCTATTTCCGAACGGAATGTTAAGTAGAAAACATTTTTTTTATAAACTCGTCATCTTTTATGAGAACTGGTTAGTATTGAACTATATGGTATTTAAAATAAGAACTTTTTTAAATATAGGTATTTCTTAATTAGCGAGTGTATTTTAAAGACGCATTTTCTTTGCATACTTACAAAACAAAGATGCGGTTTGCACATGGGCACTGGATAAGGTCTCGGTTTTGATTTCTTCCTCCCAGAAAATGAGCTTTTTCTAAATTGGTTCTGGTCTGGGTGTTCTAGGTAGTTCCCCAGAGTGAATACCACTGCTCTGGTACTCATAGTACAGGGAATTTGAAAGGTAATTGGTGGGCATGTCTGGTACAGATCAAGCTACATCAAACTACCCTGAAGTTGATATTGGTTCAAAAGTGCATAGCTTGATGTGCCGTTAAAATACAAACCTATTGCACCTCCGGAAAAAAACACAAACTTCACTGCAAAAAGTTACTATCCCAAACCATTTTTAAAATGCAATTTATACGGAAAAACAGAGACGCATTATGTATTCCCTAATTTTTTCATAGAGAGCGTAATGCGTATTAAAATAGTACAACATTTAAGAGGTCTTCAAATGTGGACACTAGCCCTAAATACAAAGCTTTTAGAGCCTAATAATTTATACGCGCCGACGACGTTCATGAAACGCGCGTTTCCAGCGCCGTAATCGCGCGTCAACTACGCGTGTACGCGCGTTGCAAGCAAGAAGCTTGCATACTCCACTAGAGTTTACACTTAGAATTTCATGGGTAAGTTTGCTAGTAAAATTACAGGCACATGGCAACTTGTCAACTTATGTCTCAGGGTGACGGGCGCAGCAGATTTAAAGCTCTGACACTGCAACTGTTATGGATTTTATAATATCAAGTAACGGGACGAACAAGTCGTGCGCCTGTTGGTAAGCCACAAGCCTGTCCATAACAGTTGCAGTGGCGACACAGAGAATTAAATCGCAAAGATCAAAACCGGAACGCAGTAATGCTGACATTACTGCTTAGCAGAAATAGGTAAGGTGGTAGTACTTCCCTGTACGAGCTCTTTCACACGGAGCTCTACTGTTGCTAAAAATACGTATGCGCGGCTATAGTGCGGCGTATATGCGCAAATAACGCGCGTTTGTGACGCGTATACTCGCGTCGTCGGTGCGTATACGCCGTGTGTATAGGCTCTTCATTCATATTCTGTAAATTTTTTCTTACTTAATATTTAAGCAGGTTAATATAAGGAACCCCACACGACGGCGTATCAATTTCATTTCTTGCACGTCTGACGCATCCTGGGCAACAATTAGCGAGTAACTCACGCCGCACTGTCAAATACTTTAATCACGATGTGTGACGGGACGAGCAAGTCGTGTGGCTGGTGGCAAGCTACATGCTTGTCCATAACTGTTGCAGTGCCACTCAGAGCTCCAAATCGCAAAGATCGGCACTGCCACTGCGCCCTAGACCCTGTGACACAAATTGACTAGTCCCATGTGCCTGTAATTTCACCACCACCCTTATCTTTCAAAACCGGAACGCAATAACGCTAACATTACTGCTTGGCGGCAGACATAGGTAAGGTGGCAATACTTCCCTGGACGAACAGTTTCATAAGGACCTCTGCTGCTACTATTCTTGTGAATACCATTGACATGATAAAAAGAATTAAAATAGTGTAGAAAACCGTGAAGAATACATTTATTTATTCACCTTTGCTAATTGAAGTTAAGTCATACATTACACTAATAGATAAATATGTTTCTAAGGCTATCTGCCCGAAAACATCTATTATACAAACACTCGATGACAGATAACGTGCGTAACGATTCACCCACACACACCCACCGTCATTTGTTCAACTAAAATGTCATCTGATAGTTAGGCAACTTTACGCGTGCTGTAGCAATAAAGCACAAATTATATTGCTAAAGGTTATTAACAAACATAGGAATATGCATAGCATATTGATTAAAACTACAAGAAAGTAATGCATATACATAGAGAGCACCATCTCTCTGAAAACCTAAAAAATTCATTCCAACCCACATCATATGTGTAGATACCTATTTGCTTTTTCAAACAAACCAAGGTTTCGGGTCTTTTATAGGTATTACAGTTGTAGTAGAGTTGCTTGTGGAACAGTTCGTCCAGGGAAGTACTGCCACCTTACCTATTTCTGCCGCCAAGCAGTAATGTCAGCATGACTGCGTTCCGATTTTCAAGAATAAGGGTGCTGGGAGAAATTGCAGGCACATGGAACTTGTCAACTTTATATCTCAGGTTGACGGGCACAGTGGCAGTGCCACGTAGGAACTTTGCGATAAAAATCTGAGAGCTACTGCAACTGTTAGAACGCACTACGTCCGTTCTCCGTCCGACATCCGTCCGAGACAATTACTGTCAAATAAGTAATATTCGACAAAATTAAAAGACAAGTATCCAGTATGAAGCTTCATTCGCATCACGCGTCTTTTCATTTGGTCAAGTATTGCTTATTTGGCAGTAATTGTTTCGGACGGATGTCGGACGGAGATCGAGAGTAGACCCCCAGTTCCGAATCCGAGATCACAAGTGTCCGAAGCGTCATTTTATCTCTATGTGTACAAGCTATATTCTTATTTTCTCGGATATGAATCGGACTTACTGCACAAGTGACATCCGAAGTGTGCCCCAGTTTTCTAGATTTGTATAGTCCCGAATCACATTGCTCTAACGCGCTTATGGACAGACGAGTCGTTTACCGCCAGGCATACGATTTGTTCGTCCGCTTATTTGGAAGTAGTTCAACAAGGATTCAATACACATCCAGTCACTTTCGAGATATGGCAGTTTGAAATTTAAGTGTTTTTCACTGTTGTTTTATTTTCAAAACTTATAATGTCATGCAACTCCAGAGATATTTATTTATATTTATATGTCGGATTTTTCCTGATCTAAGAGGTTAATATAACTCATTTTTTGATAATTTTGTGGATTGAATCCTTTTTGCTTAACTACGTCCATTTGATATTATAAAAGTTCCAGATAGAATTGTGAGAACCTGATCTTTCTTTTTTTTATGTAAAATTAAAAGGCTAACGAGCAGATGAGTCACCTGATGGGAGATGGTCATCGTCGCCCATGGACATCTGCAACATCAGATGAGCTGCCGGCCTTCGAGAACCCGGCCATACTTTTTGAAGAACCTCAAGTCATAGCGCAAAGGAAATACTTCAGGAAGGAGACCATTCCACATCTTGCAGGTTCTAGAAAGAGACGAACGTGATGCCCGCGTGATTTAATATTGGATAAATTTGTAATTGTAAGTATTTTTTTATGATACCACGTAACGGGACACGCCTGTCCATAATAGTTGCAGTAACGCGAAGTCTTAAATCGCAAAGATCTGAGGGGCATTGGCACTGCGTCCGTCACCCTGAAAGATATTTCAAATTGAAAAGTCCCATGTGCCTGTAATTTCAGCAGTAAAACTAAAAATATTTTCTCTTTATTTTATTTTATATGTTTAATAATTCTTAGGGAGGTATTATTCAATCTGTATATATTAATTGTAGTTTAGGTAAATATATGCTTTCTATCTATCTCTGGTTACTAAGAAGACAGTTCTGCGAACGCGCTCTGTACACACGAAGTTTCATAATTAATTTGGTTATTAATTTATCAAACTCTATGACGTTCTGTAGCCACGATCAGGAAATTAATTTCGAGGGCTATGTTTGTCACTTTCAGTTAAATATAGTTTCAAAATTATAACGGCTCGAAACCACGTCTATTGCTGTACAAAATGGACAAACTTTAAGAGTTGATGCAATTTCAAATAGCTTTGTTTTATTCCACATAACTGTGAAAGTATTGAACCAATCACTTTGAAAAAAATATATAGTAAAATTAAGGATATACATCAGTTTAATATATACTATACGGTGTGAAAACAAAAGTCCTAAAAATTATCACGATAGAAAAAAAAACACAACTTACCTCGAAATTTTACAAGAAAACCGCTGTATTCAATAAGTACGTTACTTATACTAATGTTTTTTTTTTTATATCAACTGAACTAAATAGAATGCGTATATAATACGATATACATTTTCAAATGGCTTTGATTTCGTATGTAAGAAAATAAATTCTGAAATGAAGCCAGTATCACTACCGCTTCACCGAAGCAAAATGAACCGTATTAGTACGGGAAAAAATTCAATTTGAGCTGAAATTTAAATTTCACGCCTTAGTTTAGGTGTACCTGTTGCACTAACCTCAGCATGTGTGAAAATTTTATAATATTACTATTAAAACTGTTGTATGCATGCATGTGACCATGCGCTGAAATAAATAATTTTATTCTATGTCACTAAATTTGAAAAAAAAAAAATTTTACAATGCTCATAGCATTGTTCCACAGCTCTTGAAAATGAAAAAACAGTTACTGCAAAATGGCACACCAACAACTGCTTGCCAGTTTTGGAAAAAATTCGGGAGAAACGACCTCGCAGTGGGATCCTGCTTATTTATGACAACGCCTCAGCACACACCGCCCAACGAACAACTGACTATTTGGTGACGTCAGGTGTAAAAATACTAGGTCATCCGCCATACAGTCCGGACCTCGCACCATGCGGCTTTTACTTATTCCTGAAAATGAAAGAAATTCTCCGGGGAAAGCGATTCACGAACGCCGAGGAAACAGTGGCTGTGTTTGAAGAGGCCATAGGAGAGTGGGCAAAATGCTTCTCTCAGTGTTCTTTCGAATGCAACAATGTGCAGTTGATCTCAATGGACATTATTTCGAAAAACAATAATAAAAATATTAACTTGCTAGTTTGCTTTGTTTTTGATATTCTAAGAACTTTCAGTGTGACCCTCGTATGTGTAATTTTTTTCCTACGTATTAACAAATACTTCGCTCATGTAGAGTTTTCTCAGTACAATTCTTAAACTGCGGCTCTGTGCCGTAAAAATGGATCAACAGACTGTTACAATGAACTTATGTTAATTCCCAAGAAGTTACAAGAAATTCTCAAACACGTTTCAGAAGTTTCGAGAAGTCGAACAAAACTCCTAGTACCACATTGAACACTGAGCATCCGAGCGATCGGCATGCGTTCGGCAACAAAAACCGCTATGTGCGTCTCTCGAATCGATAGATTGAGGTTTTTGCACGCCCCTTGCTAGCCAACGACATTGTTCCCCCGACGTCAATTACGATAATGATGAATGCTTGTGAAGGCACCTAGAGATTCTTTTCAGATTTCAAAAAAATGCTAGTACCACATTTTAATCCTTTTAAAAAATTTTGAAAGCATTTGAAAAGCTGCAATCTCTGATAAACCAATCAAACTCCTCAATTCGACAATTCCTTTTTCGAATTCTTTTAAATACCGTACGCTATCCATTACAAGACATTTTTTTAAATTGTTTGAACATGGAATGTCCTTGCGACGTTAGTTCTGTTGTACCGCTAGATGGCATTGAACATTTTTGAATTGATTTCTTAAACGCGGCGTTATAATTTTCTCTTTGATTTAAGGAAAGAAATGCATATTTTGTGACGTCAGTTCTTGTATGTAAAATCAAAATCAAGAGACCTTATATATTTCTGCCGCCAAGCAGTAATGTGAGCATTACGTTTTGAAGGTTAAGGGTGCTGGTGAAATTACAGGCACATGGGACTTGTCAACTTATGTCTCAGGATGACGGGCGCAGTGGCAGTGCCCCTTAGGATTTTGTGATGTAAAGCACTGAGTGGCACTGCAACTGTTATGGACAGGCGTATCGCTTACCACCAGGCACACGACTTGTTTGTCCCGTCCCTTGATATTATAAAAGAAAAAGTATTACGCGATAAATTTCCATTGTGAATATACGCGAAAAGAACAGTTTTCATTTTGAGACTATATCTCACAAGCGCTGTTTAACACATTTTTAAAATTCAAATCGTAACTTCGTAGGCAAATTGCGCAAATAACTTCCTACATAACCTAACAATTCTAATCAAATCGAACATACTGAGCAATAGACAAAATAATTGGAATTCACATGGACGTCTCTATCTAACGAATTTCTAATTTATGGTGCGCGATAGCGGACACCCCGGCTGTAAATCGTGCGTGCGCACATCTAATCGGCGGTGGCGCTATCTAGCGGCGCCTTTGCCAACTGAGATGTAGAAGCCGCCGCGAGCGCCCCCGATTGCGACGCAGCGCGGATTTCTAATGCCAGGCCTCTTCAACGACAGTATAATGAAGTAGACAGTAAACTGTCCGTATAATTTTAGTATCAATAGAGATTTTTGTAAAAAAAATCGTCTAGAGATGTACTGTTACCATATTTATTTCCAACGCCAAACAGTAATTTGAGCATTAGGGCATTCCGGTTTTGAAGGGTAGGGGTGTTAATAAAATAACAGGCACATACGATTTGTTAACTTTATGTTTCAGGATGTCTCCTACACATCGCAGTGCACCTCAAATCCTCGTGATTTAATAAAGATTGGTACTGCATGGGTAGGAGTGCCACCATAGTGCCTCTTACCACCAAGCGCAACAATTGCTCGTGTCCTTACTTGATATCATAAGAAAATATAATATGTATATTGCGCATTTAACGCATTTTTTTCATGTTTATTCTGTCACTCTAAGATTACCTGGAAAAGTTTGCTATTTATCAACAAGGTCGTCTGTGGTACCCTGTCTTTTGTCTTAGTTCATATTTGTTCTTCTGTGTGTTGAAAGGTAGGTACGTGTATTACATTGTTTCCTTTTCGGTCATTATTTATGGTCCTTCATTATATAAGGAGCAGATTATTTGGACAATTAAATGAATTTTTATGAATATAACACATTACCATCCATAAACCACAAATATGTATCTAACTTGACAAGTAGATGACGTCTTTTTTTTAATTTTATTTAGTTTTTTTTAACGCACACTCTCAACATAGTCCCGCACTAGGGAAACCCTGTGTCGCGGGTGCTATGGACACACACATAGACAACCACAAATTACACCCAAACTCACGAGAGAAATAAATGTAGGCCATATAAATATTTCTCCCGGCCCGGGAATCGAAGCTGGGACCTCTGCGTGGCAGTCCAGCATGGTAACCGTTCGGCCACGGAGGCAGTCAGTTTTGTGCTTACCGTTACCGATTAATATCGATGTAACTTCGTTTTTATCACAGTTCACTCACTGGATTAAGAGTAACACTGTACATTTCTATTTGCTTTCAATTTCGACTATCGGTAAGAGTGCTAGGCGCGATAAGTGCCATTTTAATTGTGTGCGCAGGAGTGGGCAGTTCGGTAATAATGTGCATATAAATATAAACTGAGATAGAGTTTTTGTTTGTATTTTACTATTGTGTTTTATGGATGCTGTACAATATGAGACTGATAAATCAAACAATCGGTTCTGTAGAACTTATTCATTGGTTCCTTAATAAAAGAACTTTAAAAAAGCCATAGAATAGTTTTTATGATGATTAATACAAAGATCGAACCCATAGAAAAGCTTATTCAACCCGATGAAACATGGACCCGTGACCATACTGCATCGTAGTACTGCTCTTACCAATTGAGCTACAGTCAAGTTGTCGAGTTGTCGAAATTCCCCTATGTGTTTTTGTAAAAGACCCGCTAGTGTCACCTAGTGAGAGATTTTAGAAACTTTTTCACCGCAGCACCATAGAATAGTTGTGAATAACGAAAAGTAATCATCCACCTGCTAGGTACTAGTATTTTTTTATATAAGGCAAACTAACGTCTACCCACAATCAATCATTACTGAATGATATTTGAATGATTGATCTATGAATGATACTCGAATGAACGAATGTTATTTGCATAATATCTATTTGCTAGTATTGTTTACAAACAATCGTACACACGGACAGTCGAAGACGATATCGTTGCCACGTACATATTTTTACTTTCTCAAAATAGGCATATCATCATAATCAGGCATACGACTTGGTATCACAAAAAAAAGATCATGCTATACCCAAACTAACATATCGACTACTATTTGTAAGCTCTGTAAATGACGTAAGGTACAGTTTTAAACAAAGAATTTGGACAATTTATATAGCTCTAGCTGTCGCCCACTGTATCACAGTAATGGCCAAAAGAAGAGTGCCTTGCATCCAGGTCAAAGTGTGGGCGATTAAAAAGAATTTGGGCGCAAATATTGGCGGCATCTTTGATGTGCGCTGAGTAAACGCACGCGTAATTGCCCGCTAGGGATGTGACCTGTCGATGAGTTGGATATCGATAAATTATACTGAGAATATACAAGCATTATTAAATATCTAGTTAGACAAAAATAAACTACCTTTTTTTACTATTTTTTTTTAAATGAAAACCTAAAAAAATATTTAATATGTAATGCGCGTTATTTAGAACACTATTTCAATATCAAAGTATGTGACTGTGAAGACGAACGGTGCTCGGAGCATGATTTGAAATATATCTGCAGTAATCAGTTACAATTTTCAAAAGGATGTTCTCGTATGTCCGCAATGCGCAAGTTTTCTTATAGCAGATTGACTACATAAGGCACAAGTGAATGCACGAACCCCGCCAGCATCAAAGCTGAAGCGGTTGCCTTAGTCAAAATTAGCTGAGAGTATAGTAATATACGATATTAGAAAACATTCTTTGGTTGCACTTTTATTGCATTTCCTAAACAACTATTTGGAAAAGTTGCTAATTAGCATAGGCCGCCTGTTGTTGCATTAGCTTATTTCGATATATTTTATATTACTGTACTGTATTGTCAGATTGATTGTGCAATAAAGAATCAATGATATATTATTCCAGGTGTTCATTTCCAATAAAAATGTTCTAATTCGGCGCGAAAAATCTTGTACTTTGGATGGAACTATGCCGTGACTTACACCTCGCTCTCGAAGCATGTATAATGTGATGAAGGTTTTTTTTCGGGCAAGGTCATACAATAAATAGACTAATAGAAATATTTGTAGATATTTAGCAGCAGTACCATTCGCTAATGGTGAAGAAAAACATCGTAATGTAACTTGCATGGTCAAGTTGGTTTACAACCTTTTAGAAAAATTATGAAATCCTCAACCCGCAAATAGCCAATGTGGCGCATTATAGCCCAAAATCTTTTCTTAGAGTACCTAGAATTGGCACGTTCTATAACATTTTTAAAAATAATAAACTTATCGTAAGTGCGGTTGATCGACAGCACAAGCACATCCCTTAAAGGACTGGTCGATAAGTATGAATTGTATATTTTGTTCCCGTCGTTGCCGCCGCGGGGCTGCCATAATTCTCTTTTTTCCCGACTGTACTTTCTTGGAGCTCCAGAGAAAGTAGAGGTACAGTCGATGAATAAAAAATAGGTCAAGCGTGAATCTGCTTTGTATGTATGGTGGGTTCTGAATAATGCAAATGGAAAACTCAAAGTGCTATTGCTTATGGGTTATTGGATTGGATAGTACAATTTGTGACCATTTTCGTTTCGGCTTTATTGTAACCATGTTCTTGAATGTTTCATGTCATTGCTTTAGATTAGAAGGTCAATAACCTTGCAACATTAGATAATGTGCTTGACAACCACACCAGTTATTCGGTCTCAAAGTTCCAAACTTACCTGTTCTATGAACAATTGGCGGTTGTAAAATGTATATTAAGCCATTAAATTTTGAAACTCAATCACGCCCGAAATGCTAAATGGATTTAAATGAAATTTGGTGATTTCTAGTCTAATTTTAGATTCCATACAAAATAGGACATTCATCGATAAAAGTTATCATTAAATATTAATATATATAATTAAATATGATTCTATTTTTTAAAAAAAGGAGGTATGAATGTTACGCGATGACTTCGGCATTTGTGAACCGATTTTGATGATTTTTTTTTTGGAAAAGTACCATTAAATTTTAAAGAAAATATTTCACCTAAGGGTGACAAACTAGGGGATGAATGATGTTTGAGGTCGCTTTTTTAGTACTCTGTACTGAGATTATTAAATATAAAGGTCACAGACGATTTAAAATATGAATCATTTATTACTATTACCTTTCCAGCGTCATTTCCGGTATCAATTTTTTTATGACAATCCCATTTTAGTCGGTGGAAAAAGTTGACATTAAAATTTTATTACCCGAGTGCACGAGGGTAATGTTTTTCAAGAGTATGTATGTATGTATGCCCATTTCTTTTTCACGCTGTACAGCTTAAACGGCTGGATGGATTTGAAGTCTTGATTGTGGGAGTGTCATAAACTACAAAAAATAAACAAAATAGTGAGGGGGAATATGTTTTTTAACTTTCTAGATAAATATTTTTGCAGTCGGGATTTTGTTTTATTAAATAATTTTTAGACATGTTGTTCTATTTGACTTGGAAAGTCGCTACGTTTTCGTTCCGCTTGCTGTTGAGGCGGCAGGTACCGATGCGAAAAAGTTTGTAGCGGAAATCGGGCGACAGCTAAGAGAGAGTGGAGATGACTCTCGCGCCGGGTTGATCTTGGCGCAAAGATTGTCCATTGCCATACAGCGAGGATATGCGGCCAGCGTGACGGGCACCTTTGCGCCGAGATCAGTCAGGGGCGCCCTTTTTGACGAGTGTAAGCACTGAGGCATGTAATTTGTGATGTCTAGATTTATTTAAATTATTTGTTATTCATGACTATAGTATGTGTCAGAAGTTCAGTTACAAGTATAGAATAGTAGTATAGAATAGTAGCAGTAGAGCTCCTTCTTAAGAGTTGGTCAGTAAAGTGGGCATTACTACGTTCCGGTTTAATAATTTAAAATTATATTACATAAGATTTCTATTTAATTTTATTAATCGGTACAATTCTTTTTTCTTTTATATTAATTTATTATTTAGGTAAATTTTATAATTATTATTTATAATATTGACTTAAAGCGCTACACCCTTTGCCGCTGTTAGCAGTTGATAGACACTTAAAGGGTTCAAGAACCCTAATTTATTAGAGCTCGCTGGTCAATCCACGCCTCGTCGTATCTCCTATCACCGCGGTAGCTAAACACTGTTATTAGGAAAATTATCGCCCCTGCTTTCAATAGTCAGATTGTTTTTTTTTTATATATATCCAGTATTACTGCTTAAGGTGATTATTATATCTATAATAAATATTAAGTACGCAGTTGGTATGTAAATACATTTACTTTGAAACCTAATAACAACATTGAAGAAGAATAAAGTAGTATAGAATAGTAGCAGTAGAGCTCCTTCTTAAGAGTTGGTCAGTAAAGTGGGCATTACTGCGTTCCGGTTTAATAATTTAAAATTATATTACATAAGATTTCTATTTAGTTTTATCAAAAGTATTATTAATGAATTAATTTATTAAGAATTAAATTTAAGATACAACTAAGAATAAGTTTATATTTTAAAAATTGAGTCTTCAATGGATCGAAGGATTTTTTTCTGAGTGTTCGATCTTTGTATTAATAATTACAACAAACTGAGTCTTCACTTAAAAAAATATTAGCCGATTAGCTCACTCTTGTAAAAGAAAAGATCAATTTTATGAACGAAACTGTTGATTTGTATACTATGTAACACCATTATTATATATTAAGAGTACCTACACATGCTGTCGAAAACGAACTCATTTATAACTATGATTATCTTCTTTTTAAAGTCGGTTAACGAAAACCAAATCATCCAGTCCATTTATTCCTATCATCATCATAAATACTATTATTAGTGAAATTATCACCTGCACGGTCAGCAGTAACCGCTCTATCGGGTAATGAAATATTTTTTGTGCCGACGCTACTCGCTTAATAGGAATGTTTGTTTAAATCTATTATGTACAGGGGTACTTCGAGATGCCTCTGAGGTATGGTGTAAGTTAGAAACTTAAAGACTTATTAAATATGCTTAATATGCTGTAATATAACACAGACGAAAAAAGAAGGAACCGTCTACATTTGTTTATTTAGTATAAATATAATAAATACATAGAAAATACTATATATTATTATAGTGAAACATTTAATGTTTACTTCTACATTTCAGGAACATTTAGTAGCAGTAGAGCTCCTTGTGAAAGAGTTTGTCCAGGGAAATACTGCTATCTTACCTATTTCCGCTGCCAAGCAGTAATGTCAACATTACTGTGTTCCGGTTTTGAAGGGTAAGGGTGCTTATGAAGTTAGACGCACATGGGATTTGTCAATTGGTTGTCAACAAAAATGGGCGCAGTGGCAGTGCCCCTCAGATCTTTTGCGATTTAAAGCTCTCAGTGGCACTGCAACTGTTATAAACAGGCGTGTAACGTACCATCAGGTGCACGATATGTTCGTCCCGTGACATGATATTATAAAAAAAATCAATATCAACAATATAATATAAAATATTATTAAGGTATAACGAAATAAAATAGGCGTCGTGTATACAGGATTATTTATAAATACTAACAACCTAATTAATAGATTCCGGCGTTACTTTGCGGAAGTCCATGTTGTTGAACGTTATATCGCGCAAAGTAGCTGCGCTTATGTACTTGGGGTATTTAGAAGGCTGGCAATGTTTCTACTTGTGATACCAGGAGACCTTTCGGATAATTGAATTAAACAAATATGTACGATAATCCGAAAAATATATGACCTAAGATAATTATTCGATATCCTACGTATAATTTATAATACCGATCGCATGCACCTTCTGCATCAGCTTGTGTTCGTCAAATATCTATTCTTAGCTATTACTAGCTACCTATAGTGCAAAGGAATCTAATTTGCCAACTAATTACAACATTATAAATTTTTAACGGTTATAAAATTATTTCTAGCTATATTTTGTGGGCGCCATCTAGTCTTTTTTATGAAAACTACTTGAAAAACGTAAATCGACCAAACTTAGACCATAGACAGCAATTTTGATGAATGACAAATAAGAAAAGATGATTGCACTTCGCCCGGTTATTATTGGGTAATTGATTCGGATCTATCGTTACGATGATCTATATCGATACATATATCGATACTCGATACCGTGTCGATGTTTTACTTTACTCCTTAATTGCAGTTTTAGGACGACGTATACTTTGATGTAGGACATGAAAGGATTTCACAATGTAATAATATGGTTCCTGTTATTTTGTTCTAATTAATTTTTTAACTACTTTTTATTGGCTCTCACACTTCACCAATCAATCGCAAATACTCACTGACTACTACCATAGAGCTCCTTTTGAAAGTGTTCGTCCAGGGTAGTACTGCCACCTTACCTATTCAGTAATGTCAGCATTACTGTGTTCCGCTTTTGAAGGGTAAGGGTGCTGGTGAAAATATTATAGGCACATGAGACTTTTCAACTTATGTGTCGGTCACGGGCGTAGTGGTAGTGCCCCTCAGATCTTTGCAATTTAAAGCTCTGAGTGGCACTGTAACTGTTATGGACAGGCGTGTAGCTTATTATCAGGTGCACGACTTGTTCGTCTCGTCACTTAATGTTACAAAAAAAAAGTTCGTTAGTTTTAATTGTCTTTCTTTCTTTTTGCATCTACACTATTAAGTGAATAAGAATATGGACAATCGTGTCGACCAATATTAAGAAAGGCAAATAGTTGATTTTACATTATTGTAACATCATCATCATCAAAGTCAAAGTCAAAGTCAAAGATTATTTATTCCATAGGTAAAATAAATTTACACTTGAAAACGTCACATTTAAGCTACTGCTCGTTCACTACGCTGACCTCCCTGAGAAGAACGAGCAAGAAACTCTAGGGATTGCTCTTTTCAAATAAACTTAAATGCTATGGAATACACTTTGAATTAGTCTTCAATTTTGTAATATGATTTTTCGATCAAAATATTTTTAATGTAGTTTTTAAACTTAGGAAATGATAAACTTAATATATGCTCCGGAATCTTATTGTAAATCATCATATACAGCCTGACTTCATTCACTGCTGGGTATAGGCCTCCAAGTTTCTGTGCCACTCCACACGATCCCGTGCTAATCTCATCCAGGTTCGCCCCACAATTCCTGCGATGTCGTCCGCCCATCTCGCCGCTGGACGCCAGACGTTCCCGTATCCAGTCCTTGGACGCCACACAGTTATCGCCTTACTCCATCTGTCATCTTGTCTCCGTATCAGGTGCCCTACTCAGCTCCACTTCAGACTTCGAATCTGGACATTGGGAACACGGTCTATAAGCTTGATACCTAGCATGGTACGCTCAGTGGCTCTCTGTGCAACTCTCATCCTATACACAGCCTCCTGCGTGAGCGTCCATGTCTCGGCACCGTAAGTCATAGTAGGCAGAATACGCTGATTATAAAGGTCTTCAAACATTGTGGAATTTTAGCTGACTTAAGAATGTCAACTGACAAACTGAAACTGTGAAACTTGCGTTTGGCAAGTTGGACGACATAGGTAAAAATAATAATATTGTAACATAGGTAAAAATAATTATAAAATCTAGGAACATAATCGCTACATCGCTTCTTTACGATTTACTTGGTAATTGCTCGCAATTTACATCGATTACAAGGATAAATCGAATCAATCGATATGACAATTTTTTATCAAATTATTCTCTTGATAATAAGCCATGTCAGCGTTTTTGTTAATTGATTTTGATCACTTCTAGCGCCGTGTGGCCATGAAAAGCAATTTGTGAACATATGTCGCACACCATAACGAGGTGTCACGGTTTCAAATTTAAACTTATTTTTAAAAATAAGGCGGTTAACCGCCTTCAAAAAAAGTTTTCTATTTTTTCGTGTGTGTGTGCTGTGTGCGGCTCGCCCGCTCCCACTACTACTAGATATCGGTGTAAACGAACGTGTCGCACGCGCACGTTAATAAACTAAATGTGTAAAGGAGGGAGGTTCTTTCTTCCGTTGGATGAGGTTACCAAAACAAGCCAAAGGAAACTCCAAATGGTTCAGAAGATTTTTATTTTCACCTCGTATGTCGCCAATATAATTTCACCCTATAAGCGGAAGGTCCGGGCAGTTGTTCCCAGAAGGGACTCGACTCCTGGAAACCGATCCGCGAGATGAGGTTTTTCACCCTATATGAGCGTACGAAAGTTCAAAAGATCCGGGTAGCAGTTCCCAAAAAGGGACTCAACTCCGGGTTGCCTTACGGAGCTCTCCGTATTCTCAGATTTCTCTTCCCATACCTTTTTTTATATGAATGATATTTTGCAGTTGGCCGCTGATGGCCTTTACTGCGCCACCGGAGAAAGAGGGCGAGCTGAAGGCTCATAACCCCGAAAACAAACTTAAAACTAAGTAGCGGGCCTGAGGGCGCCCAAGTGGGCACGGACCTCGGCTCAGGGCGCTACTGGAGACTTCCGCCAGAAGGGCGTGCTGTAGGAGAGAATCTACCACTACGTGCTGAAATGAGGGGCTCCCATTAACAAAATTGTGTTTGGGTAGTCACCATTCGAGGGAAAATCTTAATACCGCGATTCAGAAATAACGCCAAACAGGACAATGCCATCTAGCGGATTCTTAGAGAACTAAAAGTGAACAATCTGGCTTAGACCGTCGAAACGTACATAAAGTACGTTTGTTACAAATGTTGTTTTATTAAGCTATCCCTGTACAATGTTGCGTTGACTTCACACTATTGGAACTAGATTCTAGAGGTCGACGGGTGAAATACTTGTGGCAGCATGCATCTGCAACTATTTTTTTTTATGATTTCAAGTGCTGAGACGAATAAGTCGTGCACCTGGTGGTAAGCGACTTATTCATAACAGTTGCAGTGTTACTCAGAGCTATAAATCTTAAAGATCTGAGGGGGAATGCCATTACCACTCAAAACTGGAACGTAGTAAAGCGCACGTGGCGGTAGAAATAGGTAAGGTGACATTACTTCTCTAGATGAACGCTTTCACAAGAACCTCTACTGCTACTTTTTGTGCTATACCATCCTTTTTATTTACTTATTTACGCATTTTAGGAATATTCACGGACAAATAATATAATTATACTCAAATATGACTATTCCAATGCCATTTACGAATTTCCACCGACAGGAAACAATATAAAGTTCTTAACAAAGCCAAAAAGAGATATTTAAAAAAAAAAACAAAAAGACAGTTACATTACATTAAAAAATTACTAAGTCATTTAACAAATGGTCAGATGTATTTCTACTTCTAGGTTATTTTTTTCAAGAGATGTTTTAAAAATAGGAACAAAAAGTTACATTAAAAAAGAAAATTAAAAAAATACTACTAAATAATTTAATTTTAAATAGTGTATTAACTCAAAAAGAGGATTTTCTCAGAATCGATGAAAAACATATTACTCACTTTCCGCAAAAAATCGTTAAAATAATGTACATGTTATAGTTTATTACACAAACCATTTCCCAATATATTTAAAAATAATTTAATATTTTTGAATGTGGATTATTTTGGCCAGAACTAGCTCACATAAAGTGAGTCTCATGTTGAGTTAAGTAGATATCTTTTGATTGTTTCTTACAATATTCTAACGACGGTTTTTTTGACACGTAGAGAATCAGATTTTACGTACAATATTAAATTTCACAAATTTTGAGTTACAACACTATTGTAATAGCAGTGCGAAATAGTAAGATATATTCTTACTTCAATGTTTTTTTTTTTCAATGTTTTCAACAAATTTCACATTTAAACCACCAGCACCTTTACCCTTCAGAATCGGAACACTACATGTGGTGAAAGAAATGGCATGGTTTCATTTCCAAGTTACATACTTTTGTAAATGTTTAGTAGGAATACCCCTCGCTAAAGATGAAGGAAAACAGCTTGAAGAACATAGCACATCGAAAAAGATCATCATCCTTCGAAAAGATGTGAAGTTCCCAAGTCTCATTGGACCTTAGAGGAGACACGTGCAGTAGTATGTATAATCGATTTATGATGAACCTCCCGTTCTCTGGCCCGTCGTGCATTGATGTATTCCACTCATTATCTCGTCAAAACGTGCGCCCGCGACGTGTAAATTAAAGGATTTACGAGCTTTAACACGGTCGGGATGCAAAAACGCTCTGTCCAACGTTGACACTAACTTATTGCCGTTCGTTTTATTTGGTCGGGTTAATTCTTTATTCTATTGAAAGATATTAAGCTCCGATTCTCGCTTACAGTAAAAAAATTAAAATTAAAAACACGGAAAAAGTCAGCATTTTTTCGTAGGGTAAACTGGAATACAAATTTTTAATTTAGTATTCAAGTAATCGTAATTCGGAACCTTTAACTTTCACTATCCCTGAAAAGTAAGTGAGTTCGGGCATCAAAATACTTTTTTTTTATTATACTCCTTAGATTTGAAAACTTCAAAGTTGGCATATATGTATATTCTTCAATGCAAGTATATAATAACACTTAATAAACCATTTATTTCAGGCAGTAGCCCATAAGATAATGGTGTTAGTTACAAAAGAAAACCTTGGAACTATATTAGTAATATTACAATGAATTTTGAAATATTGAACAACATAAATTAAAATAATAAAATTAACAAAATCCACAAGTAAAAACGATGGGCAAACATCTTCAGGATGCCATTGCCACTGTCACGCACCCTCTTTAGCAGAGACGATACCTTTTTTCTTTCTGATAATGCATGTAAAAAATTTACGCAAACAAATTCCCGGGCAACAGCTAGGTTTATAAAGTTTCCGAAATATTAGAACCATTTTAAAATAACAGGAGTTGTTTTAACAAATGATAGATACTACAAACTGTAGATACAGTCAAAAAGGCGGTTCTTTTGGAGATGCACTTCTCCACTACGTGGTTTATTCTCTGTTTTAATGACATTGCAAAGCATACCGGGTACAGTTACTTACACAATGAATGTAAACAAACGAGTTAGACTAAGTTCAAATTATTTAAGATAACCAAGTTTAATGTATAACGAATTCGAGTTATGTCAGAATTGGAGCCCACGGTACGAGTATCTATGGCGTGTCAATGCAAGACAGGTGCCAATTTTGTCGTATGCATAATGAATTTACTATTACTTACTCTTAATTAAACTACACTACACTTACATTTAAAATACTGTTAAGTGGTATGTAGCTGATATAATTGAGGTACAAACTTATAAAAATGTTGAGTATACTGTACTAGGGTACAGTAAGAGATATTTATATCGGCCATGAAGTGACAACAGAAGAAAAAGAACGAGCGTATATTAGACAACGAAAAGTCGTCTATTTTTAACTGACTTTAAAAAAAAGGAGCAGGCTCGCAATTCGACTGTTTTTTTTCGACAAATTGACAAATAGACGTAATTCCTCGGACCTTTGATGTCGGTTTTTTCTTTTATAAAAAAGTTACAATTATTATGGTACGTACGAAGTGATGAACGAGTCGTGCGCCTGGTACTATGCAACATTATAGTTGTTATTCAAAAAAAGCTTTCCCCGAATTTGTGAATTCAAAATTTCCAATAAGGACTTATAGAAATGACACTAGTAGTTTCAAACACTGTTTAAGCGTATTATGTGTCCGAGTGTATATTTCTAGCGCAAATACAGATTCATAAAGCATATAAATAAATATAGATACACATAAACGCGAATGTTTCTAGGGTTTGGTCATATGGAAAGGATGGACGGAAGCAAATTCGATCTCAAAAATGTTGTTACAGGATGCACATGCCAAGTTGGCAGATTTAAACAGTGAGGGTTAAATCGTGCAAAATAGCTGCGCTTGTGTTGAATATTTTTTCATGCAGTTAATTATCCCACCCTCCATCCGCATAAAATTAATAAAATAAATAACACAAGCGCAACTACAGTCACAAACCATCACCAAAAATATAACCGACACGTTCGCCTCTCCACAAGGCATCCTCAGGGGCTGTTGACTGCTCGACGCTTGGCCGAAGAGTGACCTCGTTTTTTTTTTTTTGAAGGATACCTTGACTGCTCCACCGGAGAAAAGGGCGAGCTGAAGGCTCATAACCCCTAAAATAAACTTAAAGCTAAGTGGCGGGCCGGAGGGCGCCCAAGTGGGCAAGAACCTCGGCTCTGGGCGCTACTGGAGACATCCGCCAGAAGGGCGTGCTGTAGGAGACAATCTACCAGAGTACGTGCTGAAATGAGGGCTCTACGACCTCGCCGGCGAGGACGGTTGGTGCGTGAGAGACGGGACTGACTAGCGATCTGGTTGGCCTTCAAAGTGGCGAGAGTGATAGGGTCGTCAGGGTCGTTGAGGACTTCCTTGGCCGAACGGGTCCTACGTACGCGGTGGAGTTGTTCCCTGAGGAGGCCGTAAGAGGATGCAGCCACCACGAGGGGGTTGGGGTGGTGAGGAGCAGAATCGAAGTAAAGTGAGCTCGTTCAAAATGGTTGGTGTATTTATACCCCGCTACCCCCAGTGTTGCTATTGTAGAAACCCGAAAATATCCGTAATAAAGGTGATGATGCAAAATTCAATTGTTCATCAATTATACAACCCCTGTTGTTGTACCTAATTATTTCCATCTGTTCTAAGACACCCAGACGTAGTTCTTTTTCGCAAAAATGTAAGATTTCATAAGAATGGCAATCTGGTAAAATATGATTTCTTTCTAATAAATGTTTAGCGAAATTGGACCTGTCTGGGTGCCTATGCCTAAACGAAGAAACATGCTCTTTATGTCTAGTTATAAAGTTACGCCCTGTTTGACCTATAATAACATTGTTACATGTGTCACAGGTCAACTTATAAACTCCCGACTCCTGACGAATAAAGTCACGGGTAGAGACTAGTGACTAATAAAGATAAAATTAAAAAGAAAACGATATTAACCAAAGTGTTTACGCTACAGCAATGAAGCGTAAGAAAATTAATAATAATCGAGCACTAAAGCGCAAGCGCATTTAGATTAATTGGCAACGATTAAGGAATCGAGCGATTCGATTATATCGGCTAAATCGGTAATCGGTTGCCCATTCGATTATTGGAAATGAGAGTGTACCGCTACCACGTTACGCTATTTCGTTGTTGTTCTTAGTCATATTAAATTCATACTACTTTTGATTAAATGTAGCGACGAGTTATGCTTCTCCAGTGGAATAGTAGCAGTAGAGGTCCTTGTGAAAGAGGTCAATACCCTATTTGTATTACAAAAACGAGCGATTCGTTCTGTGTACCGACTAGGCTCTCGGGTTTCTCTCAGAGAAAAGTTTAAGGAGACTGGTATCATGACTAAATGCCCGTAAAAATAGATACACATAATTTGAATAAGAAAGAAGATATCCATAATATTAACCTTAAAGCTAAGTCCAAACTCATGGTACCACGATTTCGTTTAACCAAGGTAAACGACTCTTTTATGGGGAACTGCATACGTTTTTACAATAAGATTCCGGAGCATATATTAAGATTATCATTTCCTAAGTTTAAAAACTACATTAAAAATATTTTGATTGAAAAGTCATGTTACAAAATTGAAGACTACGTGTTAGATAAAGATGTATGGAAAGACGACATGGCTTCAGAATGCACACAAATGTGATTCAAAGTGTATTCTATAGCATTTAAGTTTATTTGAAAAGAGCAATCCCTAGAGTTCCTTGCTCGTACTTCTCAGGGAAGTCAGCGTAGTGAACGAGCAGTAGCTTAATGTAATGTAATATAAATGTGACGTTTTCAAGTGTAAATTTATTTTACCTATGGAATAAATGATCTTTGACTTTGACTTTGTTCTTCCACGTAACTACTACTAACGTAAGCTCCTTGTGAAAGTGTTCGTCCAGGGTAGTATTGCCACCTTACCTATTTCTGCCACCAAGCAGTAATATCAGCATTACTGTCTTCCGGTTTTGAAAGATAAAAAAAATAAGGCGGTGGTAAAATTACAGGCTCGTGGGACTTGACAACTTAAGTCTCAGGGTAAAAGGCGCAGTGGTAGTGCCCCTCAGATCTTTGCAATTTAACGCTCTGAGTGGCACTGTAACTGTTATAGACAAGCGTGTAGTTTACCATAAACAATTGTTAGGCAAATCAGGGCTGAAACCTATAAGTAAATAAACTGTATTTTTCGGTATAAATTAGATTGAAAATTACTTGTACTAACTTAGCTTCCTATTAGGACTGGAACAATGATTATCTATATTTTATTATCTAGATATAGAAATAATAAATACATAAATAATATATGTATTTCTCGTTATTTTATTTTGCGAATAACAATAGACAAAGGCTTGTAAAAAATACTATCCATGACCTTAAAAATATATAGGCCATCTTTTAAGGGCATATTTAACGTAATGTTTTCTGTATAAATAAAGTTTTAATGAAGAGTATTGCCAATGCTTGTCGTCGTTGGACGCAATAAAGGATATAATGCAAGTAAGTAAAGCAGGTGGCATTTGTTAGAAAAAAACTCGGTTACCTTTGTTTATGGACCACCCAGTATATGGACTCTTATTCTGGAGACACTTAGGCCTGCATATGTAACAAAGTAGCGGGAAAACGGGTAATTCAGGAACCAATTTTGCTATGATATTTTTAATTTTTTTATAATAATTGCGACGAATTACTGCCACCTTACCTATTTACCTTACATATTTTCCAGTTTTGAAGGGTATGGGTACTGGTGAAATTACATGCACAAGGTACTTGCCATTAATAATAATAAAAAATAACGCACACACTCAACATAACACTAGGGGAAACCCTGTGTCGCGGATGCCATGGACATACACATAGACAACCACAAATTACACCCAAACTCACGAAATAAATGTAGGCCATTCAAATATTTCTCCCGGCCCGGGAATCGAACCTAAGATCTCTGCGTGGCTGTCCAGCATGGTAACCGTTCGGCGACGGAGGCAGTTACGGGCGCAATGCCCCTCAAGTCTTTGTGATTTAAAGCGATGATTGGCGCTGCAACTGTTTTGGATTGACGTGTCGCTTTCGACCAGGCGCACGACTTGTTCGTCCCGCCACTTGATATCATTAAAAAAAAGATGAACAAGTCGTGCGCCTAGTGATAAATGACACGTCTTCCTATAACAGTTCCAGTGCTCTGAGACATAAAGTTGACAAGTCCCATGTGCCCTTAGTTTCACTAGCACGCATAAGTATGGTGACAGTACTTCCCCGGACTCTTTCACAAGCTGCTACTACTTGACTAGCAGTGTCGATATATGAAAATAATAAAAGTTACTAATCCAAATACTTTTTAATAGACAATGATCTGTTATAATGGAATCACAACCAATTATTTCCTAATATAATAAAAAATATAATAATAAAAATTTAAAATACAGTGAATAGCGACATCTCTCGCCAGGACTAGTAGCTGTAAAGGTACTAACTGGGTGATGAATCTTTCATAGATTTCTCATAGATGGCGCTACAACTAAAAAACCAAATACAAAGACAAGACGCAAGCACATAGAAAAATTCGTTGGGCCCATTAGTTCGTTCCATGGCTTAGTTGGTATAGCGTCTGGCACGGTATGCAAGAAGACCTCGGTTCGAATCCGACCGAATCGAAGGAATTTTTTCTGAATGTTCGATCTTTGTATTAATGATTACGACAATTAATTTCCTTTCAATTATACCCATTGTTACCTATTTCTTAACTTCAAGCATCAGGTTTTTCATTATTGCCGCCACGCGTTAGGTATGTCAGTGGACAGTCAGGCGAATTTTTCAATTTAGTTTCACTCTTATCGTTCCTCCTTCGGTCGGTTCTAGACATTCCGGAACACTCAATCCTTATGTCATATCAATACCACCCATTCGTATTGCGTTCTCCTTCTCGCTGTCCTGCCTAAAGTGTACGGTAACGGAATGGAATACGTTACCAGCTTTATGTTTCTATTTGTGGATATTCAAGTCCAGAGAGTCAATAAAAATCACTCAATCAACCTACGATCAATCGGCGAACAACCGATGATCATACTATGATGAATTCAATATCAATATACCATCACTCTACGATCAAACTGCGATTAATTTGCTATCAATATTATGAACACGATTGTTCTGCAATCAACGATCATTATACACCCGCTTCAAGTTTGATCCACGACAATTCTACCATCAAACTACGAATAAACTTCGATTAATTTACTATCAATATATGAACATGATCTACCTGTGTTCGAGCTACGAACAATCTACAACCAACTCACGATCATTATTGTGTAATCTACGATCATTCTACCATTTAACGATCAAACAGACATCAATCTACGATCAAACTATGGTTAATTCACTATCAATATACGATCATGATCTATCAATTTACAATCAATCTAAACTCAACCTACGGTCAATATACTAGCAATTCACGTACATTGCGACCGATCTACGATACCGTGACGCCCACCCAGAATAGTCCAACTTGCCGACAAGCAAAAGACATGTTGATCACAGCGGGGAGTCAAACGTATGATATTTAATTCATTCGATGTTTTGCGCGTTACGACCATCTTGATTGATTGCGCGGAATATTGTGAAGATGCGGTTATCGGCGATCTCGGTCGTTGGTGGAATTATGATCATTGGATGAAAAAGCAATGGGTTTCATGGTTTAGAAAGAATCATATTTATACCCTACTTGCTTCTTCTATTTATCTTGTCGACGCTTCTTTTATTTTAAGGCGATATTGACTTTGAATAGTATGGTGCCACCTTAACTGTGCTATCCGTGTCCACGTACATATGTTCCTTCGTATAGGTATTAGAAAACGAGGGGCTCACGAGCAAGTGCTGCATAGACTGTGTTGAGGCACCGCGATCACTTTACTGCTCCCTTAACGTATTTCCCACATGTAATTATGAAGTAATACGTCAGAGAACTAAAATGACCGACATAGCTAGAATAATCAGTAAGCTGAAGAGGTAGTGGGCTGGACATGTCTGCAGGAGGCCTGATGGTCGATGCAGCAGACTTGTTCCAGAGTGACGACGACTACGTGAAGGCAAACGCAGCGGCAAGATGGACGGACGATCTGAGAACAGTGGCCAGCAGCGGCTATATGCAGGCGGCACAGGATCGGCAGAATTGGCGTATGTAAGGGGAGGCGTACGTGAAGCAGTGGGTGTGTGTATGCTAATGTAGTAGTAGTATATATATTTACAATAAGCCTGATGTATCCTACTGCTAGGCAAAGGCCTCTCCATGATTCGTCCACGCTTACCAATCCTTTTTTTTAACGGTGGTGAAATGCTTTATGAATACGACCGAACCTGGGGAGGCTCGGAAGTTATGTGGGATTCTTCCCCCATAGTGGGATACCGCACTAAAACTCCACCGGCGTTGCCCGCAAGGCCGAGTGTTGTGGGTGCCGTGGGATCCCGAAGATTCGACCACAATGATACCCCCGGCCATCCCGGTTTTCACCAGGATTCCCGCGCCAAGTGGGGAGGGTCGGCACGCATGACTCATTTCCCCAGACGACCAATCCTAAGCTAACTGGACACAACTTTTATAGTAAACGTCCAGGTCGTCACGTCATCGCTTTCTCGGTCTGCCGCGGTGCCTTACTGTTTTGGGGCTCCACTGGGTGGTTTACGTTGGCCCATAGATCTTCAGGCATGCAAATAATATTATATACCGTTACAAGTTTTGTATTACTTAGTAAAATAGTTTATTTTTCGCCTAATTATAAGTAATTAAAGTCATGATATCCTAGTGGAGGAGTAATTGCGTTGCTACTCAATTCTGCCGCCGACAGTTCAAAGGGCGTACAGGACATTTAAAAAAATGACAACAACAATTAACCAACCGTGACCAGTAAAAAAAATGCCAATTTGTCACTATTTTATTTTTTTCTAGGCGGATGAAATATGAATTATTCTCGGTTTTCAGTTTTGTCAGCGCCCTTTCAACTAACGGCAGCAGAATTTGTAGTCCACGATTCGAATCCCTATTCTGGACTACCATTCAAGTGCCTATCATTTCTAATTTACGTATATTTGTGAATATTTAGCAACATCTCTCGCTTTCGAAGGAAAATATCGTTATGAAACCAGGGGGCCTACTACAACCTCTTAAAACAATATTACTTTAACCTTACATTGACTTTTCGTATGACGCGGTTAAAGTAAGCTTGTGACGATGTGATCTCCTTATATCGTCACCCCACCTTTTTATCGCCTTTTCTCCGGTTCCTAGCCACTCGTTTTGTTCGGGCGCCAGTGAAAAACGTGTGCCGCTGCTGGTGAGTCCTGTTGGCACCGCTTTAGCAAGTCCTATGGACTGTAATGTAGCTACCGCAGCCTCCATAGATCTTGCTTAGTTTAAAGTTCAAAATTCAAAAGGGTAAAGAAATAGTGGTAATAAATCCAGTTTTATAAATATAATTCCCATTTTATTAATATTTGTGATCTTTAAAATGTTTATTGCACAAGAGATTTTTGGTAACTGGTAAACGGTTCAAAATAATAAAGAGAAGACGTGTTCCCAGACACGATCGGGCAGTGAGAGACGATGGAACGAAACAAAATCAGAATGGCGAGGCAAAGAAGTTATTAAAGAAAGATTCAAAATTTAAAAACTAGTGGCCAGGAACCGGAGAAAAGGCGACAAAAAGGTTTGATGATGATGTAAGGAGGTCACATCGTCACAAGCTTAATATAATGTTAAAACTACGATGTTTTATTGGCAGCTTTGTGACTATTCATTTTCCAGCCTCTGAGGACTGAATATATGAAAAAAAGAAAAGAAAAGAAACAAGAAAACCAGCAACAACTACGACAACATCACCACCCTTTCGAAACGCTAACTTTTTTTATATATAATAGAACTTTAACATCAGACCTTTGCGTTAGCACAAATTAAGAACAATACTTAATTTCGGTGGTTTTTGGGACCAGTTAGAAACAATAAAAGTAACATTAAAACCGAGCCTCAATCCAAACAAAAGCGATGTCAAAACACATCCAAATCCGTCACAATAGCAATTAGCTGAGTCAGAGTTGGAACAGCGCACGCGCAGGTGACGTCACGTGCTAATTGATCTAGATTGTTCTAGATCGTTGTTATTGTCTTTAGCTCTGTTTGGTAGTGTGATTCGATTGTTTATAGCATTCATAATATGTACACTGCACGCCTGTAACTTGATTGTATTATCTACAGAGCTAAGCGACGAAGATGTAATGGAAACTGGAGAGTAGGTTGCTGTCAATTGAGAGGTCCACGGTTCGCATCCCGCGACATGCACAGTCGACGACGTCTGATACTACTATTTGGTTTTGAGTAGATCATTGTGAAGAAACAGTTAAATAAACTTAACCTTTCCTGTACTAATACGGTTCATTATGCTTGGGACGATTGGCAGGAAACTGACTTTTTTTCAAAATTTATTATTTTTATAAAAGAAATTTAAAGCCATTTCGAAAATGTGCATCGTATACTATATATACGTATTCTGTTTAGTTAAGTTTGTGACGGTGTGACCTCCTTACATCGCCATCACACCTTTTTATCACCTTTTCTCCGGTTCCTGGCCAGTCGTATTTAAATTTTGAATTGATCCATAGTTCTTTTGGCTCGCATTCTAATTTTGTTTCGTTCCACAGTCACTCCCTGCTCGGTCGCGGCAGAGTACGGAGTTGTTAAAATTCAATCGCGTCTAATTTTGATTCCTTACTAAGTTTATAATCATTACTAATCTAAATCATGTGCTAATTTTAATACGTTTATAACCACTACAGTCTTTATCATGTACCTATGAATACGTATCTGTAATTCAGTATAACTCGGCCTATTTGGGGTTAGTGTCTACATAATATCTTAATATTCATCAAGTTTTTAGTATTTATATATCTTTTATTGTTACAGACTTATTTTGTTACCTTTTCTTCTCCTTAGCCGGCTTTAAATAAATTTGTGGACTTCAGGTCCACAAATTTATTTAAAGCCGTTTTCTGTTTTACTGCCGTGAACCTTAAAAAAAATCATTGGTGTAAGTAAAGTACCTATTGAATACACCGGTTTTCTTGTAAAATTTCGAGGGAAATTTGTATTTTTTTTCTATTGTTTTTGTTTTTTTACACACTCAACATAGCCCCGCACTAGGGAAACCCTGTGTCGCGGGTGCCATGGACACACACATAGACAACCACAAATTACACCCAAACTCACGAGAGAAATAAATGTAGGCCATACAAATATTTCTCCCGGCCCGGGAATCGAACCCGAGGACCTCGGCGTGGCAGTCCGGTATGGTAACCGTTCGGCCACGGAGGCAGATGTTTGTGAAACAAGAATCGTGTTTTCACACCGTATACTAATCAGTGTACATCCCCAATTTTATTACATATATTTTCCAAAGTTCTTTAATTCAACACTTACACAATTATACGGCATCAACCAAAGCTATTTGTGGTTGTGTCGTCTCATAAACTGTGAACCGTAAAATACATTTTTAGAGCAGTATAAAGAGTTCTTCCAGATAGATACTGTTACCTATTTCTACTGGTACCTATTTCTGCCGCCAAACAGTAATGTCTGCATTACTGTGCTCCGGTTATGAAGGGTGACGGGCGCAGTGGCAATGCCCCTCAGATCTTTGCAATTTATAGCTCTGAGTGGCACTGCAACTGTTATGAGCAGGCGCGTAGCTTACCATCAGGCGCACGACTTTTGATGTTATAAAAAAGCGCCTTGAGCATACAGTGGTTGATGCTCTCCTAACTGAGCTACAGAAAGAACGAACACACCTTACAATTTTTCTATGTGCTTTGTGCAGATCTTTGTTTTTTAGCGAGTTTTTTGCCGATAATGACGATCATCTTTTTGATTTACGACGCAACTGCTACTAGGAATTGCAAATGTAGTTGAAAACGAATTACGCTTGACAAAATAAAGTATATTCAGTCTCTGCTTGAAAGAGATAACGGATATTTATCGGAAAACAAATCCGTAGATAAATCGTATAAAATGTTTTATTACCAACTTCACCGCGAAGAATTCTCAATGTATTACCTGAAACAAAAGATAAATATTTAGCAGGTCGCTTTCATCGCGTTAATGGTTCATAATTTGCAATTAGATTGATGTTCGCCACTTCATCGTTGCAGAAGGTTGTAACTTACAAAATAAACATTTTGCTATTTTTATGATTTTTATTAGGATTCTGTCTGTATAGAACCTATTCTATCTGTATAGACTAGGTACGTACTACTAGTTTATGAACTTCCACCGGAAAGCACTGGTATTTTTAAATAGCTCAGAATATTTGAATTCATAATTAACCTATAGTGTCCCACTGCTAGACGTCTCCCCGAAAACCCTCCACTGCTTCCTATTCTTGAGCGGCTCATCGATGTCATCTCACTTGCGGCTTTTAGCCGGTTCTGTATCGTCTTCCATCCTCGGGCACCCAAAGAGTAACGATGTTCGCCCCCTTCTCGGGTTGCATTCGGCAAGGTGGCCCGCCTAATCCCATTTGATTGTTATTCTCCCCAGAACGGCCCTTGTCATCAAAAGCAGCATTTTATTGCGCAAATATAATATGAATAAATAAATAAAATATTTTAAAAAATGTTGAAATACGCAATATGTTGAAATACAGTATGTACCCGTAGTATACATAGAACAACATCAGAATTAGTCTCAAAACCTGTGCTGTCTCCTAAGAGACTTTTTGCTGTACCATTACAGAGTCTATAATCATCATTTACAGATCGATTCCTGTGGGTATAGGCATGTATAGGTCTCCCTTAGTGCTAACAACTGCAATCTTGCGCTGATCTCATCTGTCTATAGGCCGCGGCTTTGGTGAGTTTTTATATTTTACAATTTTATAACAATTTCTTGACCACCATTCGGTTGGCACCTTGTTCCGTTTTAGCATCACTATCCGATCTTCTATGCCTTTGATATTCAGAACAGCAGGATAGAGAATAACCTGAATTTAAAATACTTTACTACTTAGTCTACGGAGAGACGTTGGCTCTCTGCGTGTGGCCTACTGTCTTCATAATGGGGACTCAGAGAAACTTTTCGAACTGGTGCCATCGTCTCATTTTTACCGTTAGTCGAGCCCTATCCCCACATCACAGAAGCCAGTCAGGCATTGTAAGTCCACGAGGGCATTACGTTAGTTCCTTTCTCGAACCTGCAAGATGTGGAATTATCTTCCTTCTGAAATATTTCTTTTGCGCTATGACTCTCCAAGACTGGCAACGCATAGACAGCTCATCTGACGTTGCAGATGCCCATGGGCGACGATGACTACCTCCAAATCAAATGGCTCGTCTGCTCGTTAGCCTCCTAATTCCATTTAAAAAAATCAAATTATGGCCTAGATACATATTATAGCGGGCAGAAATAACAGCATCTTTCACCTCAACATACTTTCACACGTGCTTGTCGTTTAAAGGTACTGTTGATAGGGTACTCTCGGTCCAGGACTTTCTTTAGAATCCTATTAAACTATATTATTATCTTGAGTTACACTATTTTTGCCACGAGCTCCATTCAGGTGCTGAACTTAAGAGCGGCTCGGCGATTTTTAATTTCGGCACACAATCAGTGTTAAAGTAAATTGATCGATAAATCAAGTTCGGCCATGTTGAGAGTAATTGCTTATTTAAATTCGGCCCTGCCTCGGGCTCGAGCACTATAGGTTTGGTCATTTTTGTACTCATAAGCAATATGCCGTATAAATGTTTAATTAAGTGCTTTGAATCATTCAGATGGAGATAAACGTACGTTATTTAGTTTTTCGTGAAGTTACCATAAACAAATTAAACGTCTGCTGCGATAAAACCATCTATTTATTTATTTATTTATTTATTTATTTATTTATTTATTTATTTATTATATTACATATTGCTTACAGACATACATCCAAACGCAATAGCAATCCTAAAGCTAAGTTTACAGTTAATAAGTCTTTTAAAATAACAGTGAAAATAATAATAACATTCTTTATAAACAAGGAACAGGAAATAATAATAAAGTGTAAATTGATGTAAATAAATTGATTAAAATTTTAACATTCTCAATTAAAAATAATAATAAAAATAATTGCCAGTAGATATATCATAAACTTATAAACAATGTAATACACATATAGTCCCTGAATTACAAGACACTGCTATCTCTGGTCATCGACTCAAGGTAGCGTCCCGCAGTAACTGTAAATTTATATTCTGAGCATACAAATATGTCCAAACAGGAGTCGAAGACAAGTATCTGGTTAAGGTATTTAAGTGCTCTTGGCAGAGGGGCCAATCCGCTTGCCCTAGACTTTGTAGCAGGTATTGCAAACAATTGTCTTCTGTGAATTCGCAGCAAATTGATCCTAGGAACCCGGAAGCCTATTAGTGATAACATGTCAGGGTTGTACGAGATGCCACGGACCAAACGAAATACATAGGTCACAAGAGCCAGGTTGCGTCTCACTTCCAACATTCGGTAGTTGACCATACCTAAAATGAAGGTAGTAGGATAGAGCAATGGGTAATAACCATACATTTTTTTATAGAGGGTACGGACAAATGACTTTTGAATTTTTTCTAACGATAATATATGGTTGTGATGAACGGGATTCCAAACTGTGGCGTTATTTTCTAGTCTGCTACGAACAAAAGCATTAAATAAAAGACAAGATGTGAGGCTATCTTTGAAAGACTTTGATTGTCTTAAAACAAAACCGAGACATTTACGTGAAGATTTACTTAATTTTGAAACATGTTCCGTGAAAGTCAGCTTAGTATCAAACCAAGTACCCAAATCTTTGACAGATTTAACCTGCCTGATCTGAGTGTCTTTTATTTTGTAAATTGTGCTCACTGGTTTGCGCCTGCGAGTAAACGACATGATGGAACATTTATCAACATTCACGTGTAAACTATTGTCATTTCCCCAACCAAGCACGTTATCAATATCCCTCTGTAGGAGTACACAGTCAGCTTCAGACCTAATAGTCATGGCTAATTTAACGTCATCCGCAAACATGAGACACCCGCAATGTCGAATAGCTAGCGGCAAATCGTTAACCACAATTAAAAACAAAAGTGGTCCCAAGCAACTTCCCTGACCAACACCAGAATTCACCATGTAGGATTGGGATTGACACTGGTTGAACAATACATATTGCTGACGATTGGTAAAATAGTTTGAAAAAAATGTGATCAGTTGCTCCGAAAAACCTGCCTGAACTAATTTCCGAAGCAGAACATCACTGTCGATCCGATCAAAAGCCTTTTGAAAATCTAAGTAAGCTACATCTACTTGCCCTTTGGAGTCCAGTTGATTAGCGATAGTAGTGGTAATATTCATAAGGTTGGAAGCGGTAGAGCGACCCGGTAAAAACCCATGCTGTTCGTCACAAAACCACCCCTTAAGTTGTTTGTAAATCAACCCATACAAGACAGTTTCCATAACCTTCGCAAAGACAGATAAGACTGCTACTGCACGGTAATTTTTTATTTCAGATTTTGAACCAGATTTGTGTATAGGTAGAACTTTTGATGTTTTCCAGACATTGGGATATACATTGTGTTTTAAGGACAAGTCGATAATATGAAGAAGGGGACCAGACAACACCTCTCTGCAATCCTTTACTATTAATTGCGGAATACCGTCGGGGCCTTGAGTTGATTTAGGCTTTAATCGTTTCATCGCAATGCATACGTCGGATTTCGTTACGTGGTTCATGGTAATATGCAGATCAGACAACATCCGTGCTGATGTGGGGGATGCAGAAGCTGCGGCCGCGAAAGCTTCACAGGGATTCAACACGGGAGCCGACGTCAGGTATATGTTTCTAAAGAACGTCGCAAAATCGTCCGCAACTTCCTGAGAGCTGTATCTACCGAACATAGATGGATCGTTTGATTGTCTGTTGGACTTTATATGAGACCAAAATGTTCTCGGATTATGCTTTATATTATTTTCTATTTTATGCATATGGGCGCGGTCACACACAGCAGTCAACAACTTGCATTTTTTCCGATAATAATAAAAATAGGCGTAGTATAGTCCATATTTAGTTACTTTGTATAGAGTGTGATAGTATTTTTTAAATTTCAATAAAGTTATCAGTTCTGAGCTATACCATGCGGGATAATTTGATGATTTTTTAATATAATTTGTTCTATAGGGCACGGTACAATTAAATACATCATATATTAAATCATAGAAAAGTGTAACGGCTTCATTCGTATCAGATGACATATATACTGGGGCCCAATCAGTATTAAATAATTGCATATATAAATCGACAAAGCTTGCTTTTTTAAAATTTCGAAATGTTCTACCAACATACACCGCGCTGTCATGCTTACTTGTAACGTTACCTGATTGGAATTTGTTTATAGTAATCTCTATATCCAGCGGTACGTGATGCACCTCTGGTGTAACCAGGCTCGCCTCAGACTCCGTGATGTTGAGAATAAATTGATTCGATTTTTTTCAAGTATATAACCAGAAATAGAGACGAAATGTCACTTAATTTGTTTGAAAACTATTCTGCTACATCATTACGATGACAACTGCGCTCCGATTGGCCAGCCTGAATTTGAAACAATTGATAGGTGTCGTCAATTGTTTCACTTCAAATCGACAAGTTTAACTTCAGCTTTGCTATAATGGACGAAAAGTGAAAAATTACATATTTAATTACCGATATGACTCCGTTTGTTTTGTAATTAGATGTTTTGCTGTCCCATACCACCGAATGGAACAGCCCCCCATTGTTAGAGATATTATCTTTATTACAATAAATACAGAATATTTTTGGAACACATGGAGGTTGCATACTAGCCAGCTCGCATGAACTGGCTAGTATGCAATACCATTAGCTGTGGGAAAGAAAGGGCGCTACTCAAACGATTCACGATGTTGTGGTGTATGAATTTTACGATTATAATTTTTCGGTACACAACATAATGTTATGTTTCTCATTTTATATTCTGTGGTGTTATTTGTAAATACATAAATATCTTTCACTTCATTCGCATATAATTTCTATATACAAATACAATAATCAGGTAGAGTCGCAGATAAAATCTATAAAGTAAAGATCCAAACACATTCGTGATCTAGATTCAAAGGCGCAGCGTGTTCTGACCATTAGCAGTTGAACTTTTGCACGCTTTATGCTTTTACCGCGGGTGCGCTTGCGTAAATTGCTTATTAGTTGATGCTTCTTTGTCGTTTGTGCAAGATTTTGTTTATGTGATGTTTTTTCTCATTTAACTGGAACTGGACGGTAAAAATGTAACGTAAGGTGAAATTTCATTCAAAGCCAATACCGTTAAACTTAAATAGGCATAAGTTCATGCCGTGGTAATAAAGTATTTATAAAAAGAAATGTTTATAGGAAGTGACATACATAGTAGTTACATTTGTCACAAATAAAAACTTATGAAACCGGCCAGAGTGACGGTACAAATAGCAACTGCAGTGCCACTCAGAGCTTTATATCGCAACGAACATTGCCACTGCGCCTGTTACCCTGAGACGTAAGTTGACAAGTGCCTGTAATTTTACCAGCACCCGTATTCTTCAAAACCGAAACGCAGTAACACTCACATAGTCTGCTTGGCGGTAGAAATAAGTAAGGTGGCAGTACTTCCCTGCACGAACTTGCATAACTTTGCGGTTTGCTTGCGTAGTTGGATAACTGCTGCTTCCATCTATCCCTGGTGAAAAAATCTAAGACATAATTGTAAAAGTATTTGTTTTAATGGTGTCTTTAAGGCATCGAGTATATAACCAGAAATATAGACGAAATGACATTTAATTTGTTTGAAAACTATTCTGCCATATCATTACTGTGACAACTGTTGTATTAATATCTTATATGTATTAATATCTATTTGCAAAAGATACTGTATTTCTCACCCATTTGACATTTATCATCTTAGTTTCGAACTTACCTCTTTCTCTTTCTTCAGTGTCAACTGATTTACTTATTAACAATAGTAACTCCTCTGCCTCCATGGCCGAACAGTTACCATACCGGACTGCCACGCAGAGGTCCCGGGTGCGAGTCCCGTGCCGAGAGAAATATTTGCATGGCCTATATTTATTTCTCTCGTGAGTTTGTGCGTAATTTGTGGTTGTCTGTGTCCATAGCACCCGCAATACAGGGTTTCCCTATTACTGGGCTAAAAAAAACTATAGAATGAATATAAAAAACGATGACGATATGACTAAGAAGAGGGTGTAGATTATAATTCACCATGCTGTGGCTCATTGCGGGAATTCACACATATCTAAGAGTTGTAGACCTACTTCGACAAACAGGCTACATCACGTTTACATAAACTTGTCATGCGCAGCAGTAGACCTTCTTGTGAAAAAGTCCGTCCTGGAAAGTACTGCTGTAAGCATTACTGCGTTCCGATTTCAAAGTATAAGGTAAAATCACAGGCTCATGGGCCTTGTCAACTTACATATCGCAGTGCCAGTGCCCTTCAGAGCTTTGCGATTTAACACTTTGAATGACACTGCAACTGCTATGGACAGGCGTGTCTCTTACCACCAGGCGCACGACTTGTTCGTCCCGTCACTTGGTACAATAAAAAAAATTATACCCTGGACTATATCACTTTTCATCATTATAAGAATATGAATAAAGTCACAGGCACAAGTAAAAACACTATCTTGTACACTAACAAACAAGCAAGGGTGGGTGTATACTGGTTGGACATAGCGCCACGGGGTACAGACCACACACCCGGGACACCGTGCTAGCGAGCATCGAACAACATCAATTTGTTTTAGCAACTGCTCATTAGTTTCTTTTAATTATTTAATTTAATATCCCCGAAGCTACTTCTGTGTTCTCTTATGAATTTACGCCGTATACGTATTAGATAAGAATCGAATTTGCGTGTAAATAAAGAAATTTAATTTGCTTGGCGGAACTTTGATTATCTACCAAAGCGCAACAGCTCTTCTAACTTGAAACTCAATCACAAAATGTCTTTATTTCGTAGGTAAAAAAATTACCTAAAGTCGTCAAATTGATTACAATGACAACAAAACAATCACTCACAAAAGCAGCGTTGTTGTTTTTTGAACAAAAAGGTTTTTGTCGTGCGCCTGCGCTTGCGTCTTTAAATCGCAAAGATCTGAGGGGCATTGCCACATCACCCGTCACTCTGCACCCTTAGACATAAGTTGACAAATCTAATGTGCCATGATTTTCACCAGCACCTTTACCATTAAAAACCGGAACGCAGTAAAACTCACATTACCGCTTAGCGGCTGAAATAGGTAATCATCTGTATCTAACACGTAGTCTTCAATTTTGTAATATGACTTTTTAAGTAAACACGTTTAAAGTAAGTTTTAAACTTAAGAGGCTCCGGAATCTTACTGTAAAAACGTACATAGTTCCCCAAAGAAAGAAGTACCGTTTAGCTTAGACATAAATTCTTCAAATGTACGCGATTAAGGTCTAAAGAATGGCTTCATTTCCAATAGAACCTAGCTTCTGAAATTAACTACGTAATTATATGCTTTCAATCATAATTTTAAATTACGTCCAATCGCGTTAAAAATGTTCATATGCAACCTCTATGGTTTGTACTTACGATATATAAGGTAACGTATATAAAAATATTATAATTACATACCAATAAACCTCAATACTCTAATTGCAATCTAAAGTAAGGTACTATAAAATTTATAATTAAACAAATCGAGAATTTTATAAAATCTCATTTTTCTAAAGTTTTTAGAAAAATGCACACAGCCATTAAGCAGCAGAGAGCAGCGTCGATTGCTAGTTCCAATCTTGCTTTACTTACATTCATCACTATTAGTATTTTCATACAAGCTCTCCTATTTTTCTCACTATCGCAGTAAATCCTTTTTTAAGTATTCTTGTCGTCGCCACTACATAATTTTGTACCGAGCGCCGTCAATAGATGGAATTATTTGTATCTTGAAACCCCATCGAGTACATAACCAGAGATAGAGACGAAATAAGGGTCATCCACCCCTGGCAACTCATCAGTGAAATGGTGCTGATATCACTTTTAAATATAAACTCTCGTTTGCGCTGAAATCACAAATTAGAAAGCTGAAATAATACAGCGCCAACAACTGACCTGTGTGTACGTTACCGTATATTCCAAAAATATTCTGTATTTATTGTAATAAAGAAATATCTCTAACTATGGAGGGCTGTTCCATTCGGTGGTGTAGGTAAAACAGCAAAACGTCTAATTACAAAACAAACGGAATCACATTTCATCGGAAATTAAATATTAAATTATGTAATTTTTCAATTTTCGTCCAATATAGCAAAGCCTAAGTTAAACTGGTCGAATTAAAGTGAAACAATTGACGATACCCGTCAATTGTTTCGAATTCGGGCTGACTAATTGGAGCGCAGTTGTCCCACCCGTATGATATGGCAGAATAATTTTCAAACAAGTTAAATGACATTTCATCTCTATTTCTGGTTATATACTCAATATGAAACCCCCATTTGCCACAAGACGTCTACAAACGTTTGACAAATTATATGAGATAAATGTGATCCACACGCCTGCAAGTGCACTAGTGTGCTTGAGAGAAGCAAGCATGGCGCACGTCGAATTTGTGTCTGCTATTACGTTCGGCTTGCCCTAAGAAGTAAGATGAACGAAAACGTGTATTTGCTACTTTTTTCTTTATAGTCTTTATGCTTCGGATTCCAAATGCAGGGTTCTGCATGGTAGCACTCCAGTAAAATAGTCTCATTTGACCAGTCACTAATTTTCCAAATTCATAACCACGGAAAGCTAGCACTCCTATATCATAACAGTTGGTTTAAAATTCTTTCCGTTAACGAAAAGCTTACAGCCATGTCTATAAAGACAGTATAGCGTCATCTTTTTTTAATTATTATACGGTATATCCATCAACCCAATGTAGCATAAAAGAAACGTCTATCAATCGACAGTACATGGCAGACGCTTACCGCAAGCTTCCTTTGATTTATTCATAAAAACCGACACTTGAACGGATCGGCGACAAACACATGCAAGCTCGCGCAAGCCAAGCCACACGTTTGTGCTTGTACGCCCTTGCCATGATTTGGCAATCGTATGGAGCCGGCTTAAGACGGATTGTCCTCAGTTCAGTGTACTCGCGCAGAATCCCTCATAGAGCCGAGTTTCTTGACCACCTTGGCCGCTCTCAGGTCAGCTACTTATATTTCACAGAGGTTAACAGCCTTCAGTTAGCCCATTTGTCCGGCCTACTGCAAAATATCTTTCGTGTAAAAAAAAGATTCGATGTCAGAGTTTTGTTTATAGTGGCCCTCCCTAACAACTTCTTGGTTCTGCGAGAAAGGCACTATGACCTGTGCGAGCGAACCCGTACAGCGATCATGTAAGTCAGGTTCTAACCCTAGATCAGCCCGTTTGCGCGGACTTTATCCGGTTCTCTCTAAGGCTAGTGCATTAGGTGACCCGCCCCGAGTGCACGTACAGCACTCTCCCTCTAGGCACGCCAACTTCCCGTCGTTTTTAACGACTAACCACCTCTGGGGCAGTTAGCTATTGATCAACTCGCATCTTGACTTTATAGTATTTTACCGTTTTAAGCTGCTGCAATCAATTGGTTGTACCATCAATCGGCGGTTCCTTTAACGCGCCCGTCTGTTCTACATTCTCGATTTGATCTGAGAACCTCTTCCGCGACTGTCTTCTTCCAATGTTGCCTTCATCCTCATCTATACAGGTTATTGGTAGACACGAATGGCTTACACACTGGTTTTCATTGTGTCGCCATCTATGAGATATCGGGTTCGATCCCCGGCCAAGTAAATATAGAAAACTTTCGTGTAGTTATTGTCTCGGGTCTGAGTGTTTGTGGTATCGCCGTTGTTGAGATCGGAGCAACGTATAGGACATTGTCTAATATTACTATATTTTTATTATACACAATATATTATAATTAACGGTAACCTATCACACACTCGAATTTTCTTTTTCCGAAACAACGTTTGTTCGAATTATCATTACGCCGAAAACCGTACTACAACGAAACCGTTGTTCTTTCAGGATATGTTGGATGTTTATCGCAAAGACACGATTAGGTTCGGTTGGGTTAGATTTAAAAGAAAAAACGTTTTCCTCTCAAAATTACTTTCGAGGTTATGAAAATTCAAGCAAACGTTATTTCTGGAAAATGTCATTTCTGACTACTGATAGGTAACCATAATTAACACATTTAAGCAGCAGTAGATCTCCTTAAGGAAGAGTTCGCCCAATGAAGTACTGCCATCTTATCTATATCTATCTATTTCTGCCGCCAAGCGATTATGTGAGCATTACTACGTTCCGGTTTTGACGGGTAAGCATGTTGGTGAAATTACAGGCACATGGGACTTGTCAACTTATATATCAGGGTGACAGGCGCAGTGGCAGTACCCCTCAGATCTTTGTGATTTAAAGCTCTGAGTGGCACTACGACTGTTATGAACAGGCGTCCAACTCACCATCAGGCGCACAACTTGATCGTCCCGTCACTTGATACTATAAAAAAACACATTCAGTATTTTTTATTAACACCATAATATCACTATACTTTACAATAATTGCGAAAAGTTGTTAAAATTAACTAACCTGTTCAAAAAATAAAATAAAAATTAAAGCAAAAATGTTCAAGGCAACACAACGTGGTTTAATTGTTAAGCGAAAGTCTTTGTAGTATAGTAAAATAGTCATATACACTCAGAAAGTGGTACTAAGGTAATGTGAGGTAAGGTAATAATTTCTAAAAAAAAATATTTTAAAAATTAACAGTAGTTTATGTGACTCTTACATAATGAAAGGCATTAATACACGAGCGTGGGTTTATGAAAAGAGCCGACAGGCGAGTTTCATAAAAACATCTCACGAGTGTTTTAATGCCTAATTATGTTCAGTTACATACAATGCTTTATCTATACACATATTATAAGCTCTCTATGATGTGTTTAGGAACCGCATGTTACGACTGGCGAAATGGTGGCAAATAAAAACTTTTCTCACACGTCACACAACCGTAGTTTTTATTTAATTCATAGACAAACTAGAGTCGGCCCCAACTATCCTATCGTTCGATATCATGTAACGTGTCAAATTTGTTAAAATTATTTGCTATTGACTCGAGATAAAGTTTTATTCATTTCGCATAAAACTTCATCTCGAGTGATATTAGAATTGAGGTCGAATTAAATAGTTTTGATTTTCAGAGATGTTCAATAAAATCGAATTCGATGTTATTACGAAGCAATAATAACATTTTCACAGATAAGAAATTTGTTCTAACAAAACAGTTTATCTTTATGCTGGTCGTAATTTGCGGTTTTTGAAAACATCATAGAGGTTTTATGATATGCGTGTAGATAAAAAAAAAATAGACTAACTGGAAAAAATTTTTAAAGGGAATGGTAGACACTTAGTAAATTTACCGAATACCGGGATATAAAAATATTGTCTTCAAATTAAGAATTAAATTACTCCAAAACGTGAATTAAAATTTCGGGTACCTAATTAAGCGATTCAGAACCGCCATCGATGGTCTTGAAATCATGAAATCCGTAAACAAAAGATAGCGTACGAGAGCGTTTTATTCAGCACAAGTGAGTCGTTGCTATAAATACCACTCCACTTGGTGCATTAACAAAAAGTTAGTATAAAAAATAATTCGTGTTAACTCTGTAGTTTGCAAACTAGATACGAGCCAATATTCGCGCGCCTTCTGAACAATTCTCACACTCTCGGAAATTCCCGCAAGTACCATATTGCATTTAATTTGTACATTACACAATTGACATATAATACATTGTGACATGTACAACTGTCATGGACAGGCGTGTCGCTTCTGACGAGCCGCGCGACTGTTTCGTCCCAACGCTTGGTGTCATAAAAAAACAACCTTACAAAGCAATAAAAAAATTACAAACCCCAATGCTGAATTCTTTTCAGAATAGAATTATTTTCTAGCACTGTCTTTTTTTTATTATAATATCAAGTAACGGGAAGAAGAGAGAGAGAAGTAGAGATCATAAACTTTCTTCAATATACTATTTCGGTTCGCATCATGGTAGCGGCACTAACTCTAACTTTCATTTCCAAGTTAGGTATATACATTTGCGAATGTTCACTAACAGTGAAAAAAAACATCGCCCATTTAATATTAAAAAATAATTTAGTTTTCGCTTTCGCTTATAATTTAAAACATTAACTCCTTCTTGTTATCAGACGCGTATCGTATCGCGTAAATTTGTTGTTTAATTACAAATTTCGACTCTTGCGCAACCGGCAGCTACCGTTTTAATTGATCTCAAAAAAACCAATTAATTGGAGGATTTCGAACTTGTAAATCAGGTTAATGTTCAGCCCTATTATCATATATTGTTCATTTTATGTAAAAGAAACTGTTATAAAAAGTGCCGTTGAAATAATATTTGTTTTACTGTTATTTAAATGTATTTAAAAGGTAAAACAAACTTTCACGCGACAATTAAGAGAAAGATGTCCTTCTCGTAACTGTCGTAACAATAGGCAATTTAAATAATCTCAGTGCAGAGTACTAAAAACCGACAGCAAACATTCGTGGAATTACATTAGGTAAAATGCGCGAAACCGGATACATCCCCTAGTTTGCCACCCTTAGAGATGGAATATTTTCTTCAAATTTAAACGGAACCACTACTGCAGTACCCTCTTTCCAACACAAACAGAATCATCAAAATCGGTTCACAAATGTCGAGTGAACGAGTTATCGCTTAACATACATATAAAAAAAACATGATCGAGAACCTTCTTTTTTTGAAGTCGGTGAAAAAGCTAAAGCTACAATTTAGGGCTATTCAGGGCTAGAATCAACAGGCTTTTACTAGAAAAACGCCTATCATTATAGGCCACATCATTGCTTAAAATCGTTTAGTAGCTGTGGGATTCCTTGTAAAAGAGTTCGTCCAGGGCAGTGCTGCCACCTTGCCTATTTCTACCGCCAAGAAGTAATGCGAGCATAATTGCTTCCGGTTTATATATAATAGGTTTATATAATAGGTTATGTCTCAGGGTAACGGGCGCAGTGGCAATACCCTCTTCGCGATTTTAAAAGCACACGATTTGTTTGTCCCGTGAATTGGTATCATAAAAAGAAATTTAGACAGAACTGATTGATGACTTAACCACCTCAGTTAGCTGTACCATAGGACTTCTAAAGGGCTCGTAATATTGATTTCTATTTTTGCGTGTGCCGTGGCCACAAACATACTCGTAGATAACCACGAAGTACGCCCAAACTCACGAGAGAAATAAATGCAGGCGTTTGTATATTTAATAATTTGTATATTTCTCCCGGCCCGAGAATCGAACCCGGGATCTCTGCATGGCAGATCAGCATGGTAACCGTTCGGCCACTGAGACAGTCGACATTTGTTCGTAAGTTAGAAAACTTGTTGATGTTTCTGTCTAAGTCATTAAAGTCATATGTTTATGCCGCCAGAAGTATTCAAACCATTTAGCCCTCAAGTTGGGAAGGGACCGTTTTCCCACTGAGCGATGTGAGAACACCGCTAGCAATTTCGAAAATAATTTAGCCTTCCTAATTTTCATAATAAAGTGTTCAAAGGCGGTAACTTTACGTGTAACGAGCTTAGTTTACTCGCTTACTAACTATTCAAAGGGGTAACGCTTCCAGCGTCCTGTGAACGATGCCTCAGAGTGCAGTAATTTTCCAACTTTAACTAGACTAGTTATGCAAATATGCATTTTTTTGGGGCATTTTTTAAGTAAATACAATTTTATGTTGATGAAAATTTGTCTAGACCAGACATAGTAACACTGCCAGCACTCAGAGCGGGTCGTAGCCAGTAAAATGAAAATTCGAAATGCTCTTCATGAAACTATCGCCGCCACCGCACGCGCCGCTAAAATTTGTACCTTCTTTTTCTCGAACATTATACGTTAATACAGTCCACTAGCATTGAGTCCGGGCCAAGCCCTCCGCCAGTGATACGCCTTTGCGTCTTTGGCATCTCTGGCGAACCCGGACTTGGGAATGGACTCGCTAGGGTTTGTGGTTAGCTGCAGAGACGGACATTTTTGTCTGCCCCGGTATTTCATGTTTCCGGGGCGTCTGTCTCGTGAGCAGCTAGCGCGTCTTCGTCTTAGTAGCGGTCTAGTTGAGGGCCTGAAGCGAGGAGACGCGCGGAGCACGTGAGTTGCCCTTTAAGTTGGAAGCTATGTCCGGACATTGTCGCAGTACACTGCGACTGGCATCTCCGGCACTAACCCGGAGAGCTAGTAGAGGATAAGCTAGATATCCTCCAGTCCCTCCAGCCGCTTAAGTTATTGGGAACTGAAGCGTCGAGAAGTGAGCGTGCCTTATAGCTTCGCCACCAATGAGGAGATTTGGTAGTGGACTCAGAGTTGATGGTTTAGCGGTGGTAACTGCTAGTTGTTCAATGCGCAACGGGAAGCGAGCGTGCATACAGCTCCGGTCCCTATCTGGAAAATAGGGAGGGTGCTGTACGTGGACCCGGGGCGGTCCACCTAAGGCACTAACCTTACACAAAACCGGATGAAGTACGTGTAAACGTGTTGATCCGGGGTTAGGACCTGACTTAGATGATCTCTATGCAAGCTCGCTTGTACAGGTCATAGTGCCCACCTCGTATCGTCAGGGTAGGTAGGGAGCGTCACTATAATCAAAAGTAACGTAGTAAGATATGGGGGCTGGGCCTATACGTATTACCTATTCATGAAAAAACCGGCCTCAGAAGTTTGTGGAACTACACCTATTTGCCAAGTTCTATTGTAAACGGTTAACGTAAATTTGTAATAACAATATAACAACGTACACACTCATTGTGAAAGTGGTTCAGATCCAATAAATTGGATTCACCCCTTAATTTGCGCTTGAATATTTTCATCAAATTTGTATGGGGCCATTAGAAAAATATTATCAATAAAAATAATAATAATAAGCAAATTAATCTTTTACGCCTTGGGAGAGTCGTGAGTCTAAAATAGATAATAATAAATTCTAAATTTATCTTTTGGGACTTGGAAGTAGATATGAGCGCCGATAATAGACCAATCGGCGGTGTCGGCATTTCGGCAGCGCGAGCGCGACCATGAAACGAAACTGTATAACGTCGCTGGTTTTTGTAAAAACCGTTATAATTTTTTTCAGTTCGATCAGGCGCTCCGATCGTACGCACGTGCACGCTTCTATATTTTATATGCGTAATCAAAATGGCGACGACAGAAATAGACAAATTAATGTTTTAAACAAAACGTCTTCGAATATGAAGTCACTAAGGGTCGTATTCCAGAATTCTACTCAATGCTCAAGTCAGGAATTGAGTATGATTTAAAGCACTGAAAATCATACTCAAGTCCTTGCCATTAGGGTCGTATTTCCAGTGCTTGAAATCATACTCAAGTCTGCTTAAGTCCTGACTTGAGCATTGAGTAGAGTTTTGTAATACTAGCATAAGAGTTTTCTCAGAAATGTCAATTCTGGCGTCGGCATTTTCACTACGCATACACAATACGGCAGCGGCAATTTTGAATTTTTAAATGGGAGAGGCGGTATTCCCCGACATTGGCACAGTCGGCCGGAGTCAGGAACTCAGGTTCTAGATTCAGGAATTAAAAAAATATATTTTAATGTGTGTCAGGATCGCAGCAAATGCAAGGCTGTATGCCTCTACCTACTCTGTTTGAAAACGGGCTAGAAGTATATAATTAGTTATCCTATGCATAAGTCCCACTGCTGAGCACAGTTTGACATATAGACGCAAGTTCTAGTCCTGTCAGATGGAAGGATTTTTTCTTTGTGTTAATAGTTATACATGTTAGCAAAAACTATTGTTTGATCCATTATTTGCTAAAAATGCTTATTATTTGTTACCGATTTTATTTGTAGAATTTAAAGTAAAGAAATGGCCACACTGGGTGCGACTTTTATGTTGAAATTCAATATTTTAATATCCCTTTCACAGCGTGATTGATTTCGAGCTAAATCCCAATAGGTTCGGAGTCGTTGAAAGCCATTATCGTGTTAGACGCTTCGGGAAATTAATTAAAAAATATATGTTTTTCGTTGCATTCTATGAACAACAGTAACATTGGAAATTTAACGGTCCACTCACCTATAATAGCATCAGCAGAGCTCCTTGTGAAAGAATTCGTCGAGGTAAGTACTGCCACCTTCACTATTTCTGCCGTCAAGCAGTAATTTGAGCATTACTGCGTTCCGGTTTTGAAAGATAAATAAGGTGCATATATTTCATATATAGCTTACCATCAGGCGCACTATGGGCGCACTACTTGTTCATCCCGTATTCAAGAAGTACGAGAAGAAGAAGCTAATTTGACAGTTGCGATGGAATTACAAATCCGAAGGTAGCCGATCATGTCTTTTTCTAAAGCCCGATGTATTTATTATATTTACAGACTTGTTTTATATAATAATTAAAAGTTCCACACTTTTATATCATCTTTATTACTCGGGCAAAATGTGTTCGCAACCGTTCATAGCATTTCCCGGTAAATGTTAAACCCCGGCTTAATATTAATTAATGAAAATGTTGATTATTTCGTCGACGCGAGAAGTAAATTGAATATTACAGCATTAACCGTGGAATTGTTGGGGTATGCACAATTAAGCGCGCGCTGTGTATTTTAGGCCATTGAGATTTTAATACAATTCAAATACAAAATAATGATTAAATTACCTTCGACTGTTTCGACAGCTCAGCGAATAACACTCGTAGCTGCAAGCCGTAAATGAAAAAAGTCCCGCGTTTGTTTTTTTATCTATATAAAGTTTATTGCAATGGCGGACTTAGTCAGGGATTATGTACCAATCAAATCTTTGCGATTTTTTTTATATTTGACGGGAAGAACTAGTCGTGCGTCTGATGGTAAGTGACACGCCTGTCCATAACGGTTGCAGTGCCACTCAGAGATTTAAATCGCAAAGATTTGAGGGGCACTGCCAGTGCGCCCGTCACCCTGAGACAAAAGTTGACAAGTCCCATGTGCCTGCAATTTCACCACCACCCTTACCCTTCAAAACCTTACTTTCCTAACCACCAGGAGCACGGCTTGTTCGTCTCGCCACTCGGTATCATAAAAAAAGGTATATTTATAGAAATTTATGAAACACAATGACGGGATAAACAAGTCTTAGGGTCGTATTCTAGAACTCTACTCAATGCTCTAGTCAGGATTTGAGTATGGTTTAATGCACTCGAAATCATATTCAAGTCCCTGCCATTAGGGTCGTATTTCCAGTGCTTGTGTTTCAATTCCAATCCTGACTTGAGCATTGAGTAGAGTTCTAAAATACGACCCTTAGAACTAACAAGGGCCTGGTAATTACCGACACGCCAATCCATAACAGTTTCCTAGTTTTAAATCGCCCTGAGACTTTTTGAGTTGACAAGTCCCATGTGCCTGTATGTACCGGTACGCCGTAATGCTTACGTCACTGCTTGGCGGTAGACGTTATAGTACAGTACTTCCTTGAAAGAAATCTTTCACATGGAGCTACTGCTAATGAATTAACATAAGGCCGTGTACACATGGATCTAATGAATCAGTTAATAAATTAATCGCGGGTCAATTTTAATAAAAAGAATTTCTTGTTGATTCGTGTCAAGGTGGGCTTTGGAAGTAATTTTGTTATCCATAGGAATTTGCTAGTTCGAGACCAGGCAATGGACAGCCCCGTATCTTTTGTTTGTTTTGATTGTAGTGAGCCTCCCTAGCGACCCTGAGAAGGGCTCTATGACCTGTGCGCGCACAGGAACTTTATATGTTCAGATTTAGATCCCATATCAGATGTACAGGGTTGTCACAGACCTTTGTCACTTGAGTTCATCCGGTTCTCGATTATTGTGCCTCGGGTGAGCCAACTAGGTAATAGACACTCATTATTATTATTATTCTGGGTAACTAATTCAGATTGTGCAAATTGCTACAAGATCGATTTTGCAAATCGCACAGTCGGCCGGGATCAGGGACTCGCGTTCAAGAACCGGCGAATGATAGTTACAGTTTATTAATGATGTTTACTAAGCTCAGAGGGTTTATTTTAGGTCTTACATAATAACCGAGTAACTGCCTGGGTTCGATTCCCGGGCCGGGACAAATTTTTGTATGACTTACACTTAATATTTTTCTCGTAAGTTTGTGTGCAATTTGTGGTTGTCTTATGTGTGTCCATGGCACCCGCGACACAGGGTTTTCCCGGTGCGGGTTTATGAATGCGTGCGTTATTCATTGCAATAAGTTCCGGTTAAAGTTGTTGAAAACTGTACAGTTTAAAATGTGACAAATTGTATACTCTGCCGTGCGACTGAGTGTACCAATACACGTACACTTTTTAATTAAATATGGCGGAAATTCGAACCAAGAATCTGAACAATTCTATCGATGTGGGCATGACCGTGCCTAGTTACGCCTTCGGTTTCAAACGTGTCTACATCGCTGATTAACATCACCAGCCACCTATTACACATTAATTGGCACCCTACCGACTTCCCATTGCACAGCATTTCATAAAAAAATATATTCGAAATTCAAATTGAATGTTCATTGCAATAATTCTCACTTGTCATTGGTGTCAGTGGAAACGAAATTTAATTTTGCCGCATGTTTTGAGTTCGAATTTTAAACAGTGGACGTTAACGTCCGCGTCGTGGAATTTATTTATACAAACTATTGAGGTGTGATAATTCGCTTTATCGCTCGTCTCTCTATTTTGCATGAACGTGTGAGTGTTTTTTTTTATATATAAAAACAATCTTTGCACAATAATGTATATAATCTTTATTGTAAAATGATTTAAACAACTCTTCTGAAAAAATTTCAGCTTCTCTGCGTTGAAGGTTAGTCCGTAGAGGACAAGTTTTCAAATCATTTTAATACATCGATGTGGGCTCCAGAAATGGTATAATACCTACATTCTCACCTTAATATTCTGATTAACACGACATAATATAATCTTGTACAGAGTACTAAAAAAACGGACCTCAATAGTTCGTGGAATTAATGAAATCTGTTAGCGGAAAGTGCGCAAAACCGGATTCATATACCAGGAAACTAGTTTGCTACCCTTAAATTTAAATGGGACCAAAAAGAATCCTCAAAATCGGTTCACGAATCCGGAGTTACCGCTTGACATACATAAAAAAAACACAGCCGAATTGAAAACCTTCTCCGTTTTTTGAACATTACTTCGAAATTCACAATCGCGAAAACAGAACTCAATACCCCTTAGGTATATTTATTTAATTATGACATAAATCATTAAACGCATACATATGATATAAATGCGGAATAGCTGATGAACAGTGATATTTTTTAATTAAACCTCAACCAGCTTTGAAGATATGGTTATACACAAGATATGTTTACATTCATATTAATCGACGCGACATGAGACGTTTGAAACCTGTCGCGTAACCTATATGAACTTTTTAAATATCGCGCGTTAATTGCATTAATAATAATAATAATTTATTTCGGGCTCTAAATCCATAGAGTTAATATCAAAATAACTTAAAAATTGGTGTTAGTAACAACTGGGAAAGTACATTTTAATATTTATTAATGAGATTCCCCTGTAGAAAGGCTCGAGGCGCAGCTACCGGCTTGGTGTCGTGTGCAGCTGCACCCAGGGCCCCACCATCGGAGAGCCCCATCTAGCGGCAAGGGTGCTAAGGATGCCATTCGTGCTGCCTCGTAGCCGAGTCAGGAGTGAAGCACAACGCATTCGTATAACTGAATAAAAGCAATCCGGGCACAGATGATTATAATTTTGTTGAACAGAATGAATGAAAATTCCGAAAAGAAGGTAAGATGTAAAACACAATGGAAAAGGAAAACAAATTTATTTTGTAATATTTTTTTTACGTATTGGTAAACTCTCTAAAGAGACGATAAAACAATTATTAATAAACGACAAAACAAAATGTCAAGGAAAAAACTTTATTTTCTTCAATCCGCTTGCCAGATCCGAGCAGATAATTTGCTTACAATATAATCGGACAGCGATTGCTGGCTTCAAGGAAAGGGGGTAAAAAGGGACCCATAGGAGAGGGGCTATTATATTCAAATTCGATCTGGTAGAGGCAATTTATATGGACTTTATTGACAAGACCACGAGCCGACGCGCGCGAAATTCCTAAAGAAAATATCTTCGGTTTTCGGTCCCGCTTAATTGAACGAGGACAATATTGTTAACGTTCCTTTATCATTGCGCGTTTAAAAAGAAAAGAATTAGTGAGTTACGTCACTTTTGTCCCGCTTTTTCGAACTGAGAATCCTGGTCAATAATTAACATTTTTCGCGCGTAAAAAATAAATTCAGAAAAAACACTGGCCACTTCGACTTTTTCATCAATACTTTTTTGTATTTTTTTTAAGCGTGCTCGCCGAAAGGTAGGTTTCGCAAACGGTCGGAAGAAAGTGGACACAATGCTGTATTTCACAAGACAGATTACAGGGAACGGCATTAATAAGGTGCCAATTACACGTTACGATAAGATTTGCAAGTCGAATCGACCATCTGACGACGACGTATCGGCAGTTTATTGATGCAAATAAACCTACTTCGACAGGTGACATGGTTGTATACGACACAAATGGTAATTTTACTTACAGTTACTTTTTTATAAATCACAAACAATCTTCTTTCTCTACTTTCACATATCATCTTATGACTAATTGTTGTTATGTAAGTGTGTAAGTGATTTTTTTCAGGGCAAAGCATATATTGAAGTTTCATGTAAAATAGACACACGCTTGGCAACTAAATCTTGATGTGAAACGATGAGGTGACTGATTATGGTAGGTACGCATGAATCTAAATAATGCCTTGAATAGCCTACTATTCTGGATTTCGAAAACACATACGCGAGGTTCGTATTTCGTTTATTTGCAATACGCTTTAGGAAAGAGGACGCAAAAAACTTTGGGCGACAGTGTGTTATGAATGGTCGAATATCAATTACATAAAGATGGGTGTTTTGGACTTCCTAGTCGACCAAAAGAGGACCCATGAGAGTGGAACTAAATCATAAACTTTGCATCATTGACTTACAATTATATGGACGTCGGGTCCGCGCTAAAAAGTGTCCGCACTTGTAAGGCGCTAAAATCGTATACAGAGCGCCAAACTCCGCTTTAGTCTTCATTTGTTCTACTGACAGCGCGATACTGCGATGACATTACAATTTAAATTTCGAATAGGTTGACTTGGGACATTTTTTCGTTGTTTTTGTATTAGACCCGTCGTCCATGTATTTGTAAGTCAATGCTTTGCATGCACACTTTAAGAAAAGTATCTTATATAAAACCAACTATCTAGCCAATTTTCTGTGGTAGTAACAATTTGAAAGCTTCGATTCTACACGAGAGTCGTTACTAATAAATCTCAAAGACTGCTAACTGGTCCCAAGGATGAAGCCACTGACTCCACATACTTGTGAACTTCTGTGTGTGAAGTACCATCTCACCCTGAAAAAAGGCTTAATTTTTTTGGCAGCTTTTGCCGACTACACATCTTTAGTTGTAGCTCGTACAAATCGCCTTCTCACAATGAGAATATTAATATTATTTTAATAAAGCTTAACGTTTCTAATTTGTTTAACGATAATTAATATAAGTAAAAAAACTAGACAAACTGAAAACACTTGCTAGTGTACTTACGTGCTGAAGTTCAACTGCAACTAATTAGCCGCGTTATAATCCGACAAACTTAATAATTGCCTAAGTTTGTAATTGCGCACCAATTAGTATTTTTTTACTACGGAGAGTTTTAAATAGAATGAGGTTCTTAATTATTTATTTAAAAGCAATCTTCAGGTAAAATAAAATAAGTTAAATAAAAAACAAACGGCGACAGGTTTTAATGTCTTTTACCATTACGTGATTTTTTAGCATTCTAAAGCAATGTTTGTAAAAACACGTAAATTCCAAAATAATGGAATTAAGATCCTTTACCTACAGAATTTGAAAGCTGTAAAATTTGCAAATTAAATAAATTTAAAACATTTTCGTCTCAATACCGACATCGATTAAAATAGTGAGAAATTTTGTTTTTTAGAAGTCGTCGATTATAAAAGTCCCAAGAAGCGCATGTACCGATGGGCAGATAAGATGGTAATCTTTTCGGATATTGCTCGCTATAATCATATGCAACTTTTTGTTTTTTTTTTCCTTTTTTTTATTATTTCGCAAGGGCGTAGCGGAGGCGTGCCGGACAATGAGCCCGCATGTGCATTGTCGTTACGTTAGCTTAAAGGTTTGTTTTTAATTTACCGAGTCGTATAATGAGGAATTTTTATCGATTTTTTTGTGTACAATACATTGCAAACATTCTTGCGTTTTTTGTATAAATAAGACATAGGAAAATTGAGCGCTAAAATCATTGACTTATAAATAAATGGACGACGGGTCTAATACAAAAACCACGAAAAAAATGTCCCAAGTCAACCTATTTATACGTAGTGACATGTAAAGGAATATGAAAAAGCTAAAACGTTGAATTTAAATTGTAATGTCATCGCAGTACTGTCTAATTTTGCTTGATTCGCTGTCAGTCGAACAAACGAAGACTAAAGCGTGAATGACGCTCTGTATACGATTTTAACGCCCTATAAGTTCGGACACTTTTTAGCGCAGACCCGACGTCCATATAATTGTAAGTCAATGGCTAAAATTGAGAAATACTTTCAAAATCACTTTAACATTTTAAAACTTATAGAGTAAGAACTCTAGGCAAAGCGCAAATGTGTGTTTTGTGTTAGATACAAGCGTCGAGTATATAACATTAAACAGAGACGAAATAAGGGTCATACGTCCCTGGCAACCATCAGGCAAATGGGCCTTATATCACTTTTAAATATCAACTCTCGTTTGCACTGAAATCACAAATTTGAAAACTGAAATAGTACAGCGCCAACAACTGACCTGTGTTGGAATATACGTCTCCGTATATTCCAAAACTATTCTGTATTTATTGTAATAAAGATAATATCTCTAATAATGGGGGCTGTTCCATTCGGTAGTGTGGGAAAAACAGTAAAACATCTAATTACAAAACTACCGGAATCACATTTTTATCGATAATTAAATATTAAATATGTATTTTTTAATTTCCGCCCATTATAGCAAAGCTCATGTCAAACTGGTCGATTTGAGGTGAAACAATTGACTACACCTGTCAATTGTTTCGAATTCGGGATGGCCGATCGGAGCACAGTTGTCACCGTAATGACTTGGCAGAATAGTTTTCAAACAAATTAAATGACATTTCGTCTCTATTTTTGGTTATATACTCGACGGATACAAGCAACCGGCAACAAAAAGCGAATATTCTATTTTCATACTCGAGAGACGAGATTTTTGAGATGTTTAGCTCTAGTAGTGTCTTCTAGTTTGAGAAAAAATATTATTATATCCTTTTCTCCGCTTTTTGGCTGGTTCTGACTATATTTACGACCCGGATGTACCCGTGTTGAGAGTGTGTTGTAATGAAAACTTATTTCATCTTTTTTTATTTGCATGAACTTTCTGAGAATTCGGCATGTATCTATTTTTTTATAATACCAAATGAAGGGACAAACAAGTCGTGCTTTACCCTGAGACATAAGTTGACAAGTCCCATGCGCTTGTAATTTCACTTTTCACCCTTCAAAACCGGAACGTAGTAATATGCTCACACTACTGCTTGGCGACAGAAATTGGTAAGGCGACAATTCGTCTCTGGACGAACTCATTCACAAGGAACTCTACTGCTAATACAATTGTAGACATCTTTTTATTCTCTTTGATTCCGTTGTTCTAGATCAGTTTGTTAGCTAAATACAAAGAAAAGATTTCATCTCCTTATGATTCAAAGACAATTGCCACACAATACAACCGTGGTGCATTACTAAGTATGATAGGCACCCTGGTTCAATCGCGAACTGAAGAGGGCGGCGCGAATTACGAGCCCGCGTCGCCCCACGGCGCGCACGCGCACCGATTTACGCGCATCACTAGATGGACTAGTGAAGTACACGTAAATTGTCGGTAATTTAAATTCACGTATTGTGAGTTACCCATGTGTCAGCTTCATAGTCAAAATGCCTCGTGACATGAACCTTGATGATATTTTTTAACTTTAACCTTAATATCAAGGCAGATTTTTTTAATTATTTCTGTTCTTCTATTAAATCTGTTTATTTACTTTATTGAATGTCATATAAAAATTATATGTTTAATTCAGAACTTGAACTTTCCATTGTACATTAATTTCTGCATTAAGTCGACAAATTCAGTCAAATCACAAACTTACAAAGTTTCTTTTAAAAGAAATTACAAATTGCCAGGTTATATATAACCCGATTTTTTATTATATCAAAAGTCAAGTGATGCGTGACCAACGGTAGAATGTACGTTTCTCTGAATTCTAATGTAAGCGACAAATTTTAATATTTTATAAACGAAATATCGATAACTACATTTCCCATCACTAAGGCGCCGTCGGCAACCACGCGCGTTATCGATCTGCTAAAAACCACCGTGACCCCCGACACTAACCGAATTATTCTCGGTCCTAACGTCCCAGGTTCGAATCCCAGTTAGATCAACAGATACGTCCGAGCAAACAACGATTTTGATGGAGATGATAATACAAGCGTATTCCTATACATATTATAATTTTATTTATTATTAGATCTCGTTGCATGTTGATGACACTTTACGCAAAACAGTAGAAGGCAAGAGCAAAACTCAGGAACGTCATATCATTTATTATTATTCATTTCAGGACAATTACAAGTAGTAAATACAATAAATTTAAAAAAAAAATCAAATAAGTGAAGTGAAAATAACACTATTTTTAACCTACTTGAAAAAAAGAGAAGATCTCAATTCAAGTGTATTTTTTTGTGTGTATGTTACTAAATCACTCCGACGTTTTGATTTTGATTATTATTTTTTTGTTGGAAAGAGGGTGTCACCTCAGTGGTACCTCAGGAGGGGTACCTCAGTGGTAGTCCCATTTAAATTTGAAGAAAATATTCCATTTCTGAGAGTTACACAGGCGACTTTCAGCAGTTTACACTTTAGTTTACAGTTTCCACTTTCTATTCATAGGCGACTTCATCGATCCAAATGCGTAACTGCATCGACACAAACGCGCAGCTGCATCGATCAAAACACGCGATTGCATCGATACAAACACGCGATTGCATCGATGCATCCGCTTATAAATCTCAACTGTAGCGATGCAATCGCGCGTTTGTATCGACGCAGTCGCGCGTTTGCATCGTTGCTTGAAGTCGCGCGTGTGTGTAAAGATAAACGATTAGCTACTGCATCGCGTTTGCATCACTTGTAACTCTGTATGTAAGCGCCCTAAGGAGGCAAATTAGAGGATGAATCCGGTTTCTAAGATTTCAACCCGTTTCTACCAACCTATTTCAATAAAACTTGGCAAATAACTGTAATTCCGCAAATTTTTTATTTCGGTTTTTTTTTATGGAAAAGTTGTTATTTTAAATTTTTATTGAATTGATATTCAATTATTTTTATGTGAAATTACTCCACTAGTTTGTTAGAGTTATTATTATTAAAGATCGAACACTCCGAAAAAATTTTTGAATATGAATTCAATGAATAGCGACATCTCTAGCCGGAGCTGATAGCTGTAAAGGTATCTAACTGGGTGACGAAATATCATAGATTTCTCTTAGGTAGATGGTGCTACGGCTAAAAAGTCGTTGAAAAACCAAATATAAAGTACGACGCAAGCACATAGAAAAATTCGTGAAGTCCGCTGGTTCGTTCCGTGGTTTAGTTGGTATGGCGTCTGGCACGGTATGCTAGAAGACGTCGGTTCGAATCTGACCGGAACGAAGGATTTTTTTCTGAGATCCAACAATCTTTGTATTAATAATTATAACAAAGTTATAATTATTTCGGGTATTAAATGTCCCATGGGACACGTAAAGGTCTCGAAACGTTGGTTTGTTTGAAAAAAAAAAACAAATATAAGCCTATTCTAAAATCTCTCACTAGATGTCACTAGCGGTGCAGAATGTCGATACCCAGTTCAAAATCTTTAACAAATAACACAGGAAAATTTCGACAACTCGATACCTTGATCCGTAGCTCAGTTGGTAAAAGCAATACTACAGTGCAGTATATTAGTGGGTTTAAGTCCTTTCGGGTCGAAAAAGGTCTTCTATATGTTCTACCGTTATATTAATAATCATAATAAAAATAAATAATCAATCAATAATAAATCTACGCGGTTTACATCCGAAACATTAGTATAATTTCCTAATTTCCTAATAAATTTATTTTTTATTTTATTTATTTATTTATTGGTTCACTTACAGTTATTACAATGTTACTTACTAAAATTAAAAGTAGGTATAGAAGATCTTTTCTAATTGCACAACCAATAACAAGTAAACACAGCTTATAAAACAACATGAATGTCGATAAATTAGAACTTAAAAAAAAGCTATTTAATCCAGTTTAAAAAAAAAGAGAAAAGTAAAATACAAACAAAAAAGTAATAGTAAATACAAGCGAACAAGGGTCTCGGCATTATTAGTTAAACAGAAAAAATAAATAAAATCAATTATGGTTATCTAACCTAAATAGTTTTATTACGAAAATTGTTCAGCGACTGCCAAAATATATCGCTTACCTGACTGTGCTTATTATATAGTCTACAAAGCCTTATATAAAGTATAACAGTATCACAAATTCAAGTTACTTTTACTAAATAAAATTACGAAATTGCTATTTCGTTACCCTTAATTAACATCGACTGAAAAGGTATACAAACAAACAAAAAACCATGAACATTTAACAATTATACAATTACACAACGTGCATTATTCGTAAAATATTGCACAGAATCATTCACACTGAGCTTACAATTACTTAAAATATCATCTAATGCCCACATCTAACGATCACCTGCCATCTAATGATCAGAAGTAACTACGGCAAGAGGTTGATAGGTTTTGAAGAAGTGTAACTCTTTAACAAACTGCCCTCAAATGTAAAGGATGTGGAGTCATTTTGTTTATTTACAACAAACATATTGTTCACTAACAATCACTACTGAAATAAAGATTGAATTTGTTTAATAATAATGTAAATTCGTAAACAGCTGAACTCTCAAGTTGTGGATCCAATGGTAATATTTCATCGTGTAGTTTGTACCACGGCTTAGACTGAAATATTGTTAGTTTACTTATTAGTTTTTAAGTTCTCTTGTAAGTGACAATTGTCTTAATGAGAATAAAGTATCTTTGAATTCAACAATCGCCAAAACCTAGGAACTCGACATGCCGGGATTTGTTTTTCAGAAACAGCAAGTACAAGTTAGTAGCAGTAGAGCTCCTTGTGAAAGAGTTCGTCCAGGGTAGTACTGCGTTACCTATTTCTGCCGCCAATCAGTAATGTCAGCATTACTGTGTTCCGGCTTTGAAGGGTAAGGGTGCTGGTGAAATTACAGGTACATGGAACTTGTCTCAGGGTGACGAGCGCATGGCAGTGCATCTCAGATCTTTGCGATTTAAAGCTCTGAGTGGCACTGCAATTGTTACCATCAGGCGCACGACTTGTTCGTCCCGTCACTTGATATTATAAAAATAACATAAACTAACCTCCGGTTAAAAATACCGACCTCAAAAGTCATTAATTCCCCTAGTTTGCCACCATTAGAGGTGGAATATTTTCTTCAAATTTAAATAAGACCACATCTGAGGTACCCTCTTTCCAATAAAAAAGAATCATCAAAATTGGTTCACAAACGGCGGACTTATCGCGTAGTAGTCTCCTTTTTTGAAGTCGGTTAAAAAGTACCTACACAGCTACTACCAAAATCTTAATACAGCTAGTGAGGATTACACGTAGTCGAAAAAACTTTTCCTAATACTAATTACTTGAGTTAATTACAAACGGAACAATGAAACCTAAATAAATACATAAAGAACTTATAAAATCTATATTAAAAAGTCGTTAAACCGAGATTTTAACGAGAGACTGAGCCCGCTGTTCAACATAATTCCTTTATTTTCGCTTAATTAAATGCCTTAATTGTAATAAATTTCGTCTTTAACGGTAGCTGCTTTGCCGATTGTATGAAAGTTTCAAGTTACAAGTTGAAGCGGTAGATTAATATAAATTTCTTGCAGGCACGAGCGTAATACTCGGTGTTCTGTTTACCTTTTTGGTGAACCATTAGGTACCGTACGTAATCCTAATAGCAGTGGAGTTCCTTGTGAAAGAGTTCGTCTATGGCAGTAGTACTGCCGCCAACTGCGTTTCGGTTATTGAAGGTAAGCGTCCAGTTACCACGCCTTCATATACAAAATAATACTTTATTACAGAAAAAGTTTCCATAATTTGTTAGTAAGACTTAGCAACTATGTTAGTAGGTACTTATTTAAATTACATTTGAATTACATCACACAATATGCAATTTCTTATTTTAAATTACACATATGACTCTTTGTATTAGATGCCATAGCACGGGACTATGGAACCGGTTCTCGAGTGTTATCAGTAAGCTGTTCCGGCCACCACTCATGCGGTGAAGAAAAGAAGCGGCCTTGTTTCGCATTATAGCGAATCAAAAACATTAACGGCGAATCTGAATTATATTTACTAGGCAACAACATTTAAATTCCTCTGAATAATACAACCACGCGGCCGCCGCGTAGACCAAAAGTCAAACTTGACCGCGTGCCCGGGACGCTTATTTAAGTTAGAACATAAAAGTTAAACAAATAGCGCGTACTTTGCCATGACGAGGCAAGTGGTCGCTACGTGGCGGCAACGCGGTCTCCGCTTATCGGGTGAGCGCGATGAAAATCGTGTCTAATAAATGTCAAAGGCACATGGGACTTGACAACTTATGTCTCAGGGTGATGGGCGCAGTGGTTGTGCCCCTTAGAGCTATATACGAGCCGATGACGCGCGTAAATGCACCCTAAACGCGCGTTATCTTCGCGTATACGCGCTGTAGTTGCGCGTATGTAACGCGCATTTTGATAAAAGATAGTTTCCTTTTTTTAAGTTCTGTTTTGAAATGAAGCAACTACATGAAATTCTAAGTTTAAACTCCAACGGAGTATATAGAAAGAAAGAAAAAAAGAAACGTTTATTCAGCTTAAGAGAATTCAAGCAAAATAGATAATTCACATTAATGATTACTTATATCTATAAGCTGAAACGGATCCAACTCAGCATATGTTACAGCTCGCCTGCTGTAACGCTGGTTTTCAGTTGGAACCGCTTTTATAAAATGAGATGACACGTAAGTACAAGTGTGGTAAACACTAAAATTATAAAATTTTACTTAAATATTAATCAAAAACAAGTAGAAAAATTACTAATGGGAACTATTACATGACTTGAATGTGTATAAAATACTACACTTGTCAGGGATTATTACGTCCACTGTAGAACATAGGCCTCCCACAAACATTTCAAGATTGAAGCAGCTTCTTGTTTGTTACGCTACAACTGTTACAGATAGGCTGGTCGCTTACCACCAGGCGCACGACTTGTTCATCCCGTCATTTGATATTATTAAAAAAAAGGTGCTGGATGAGGGATCATAATATTCATATATAGTAAAACATTTGGGTATTTAATAATATAAAATTTACAATATTTCACGTTTTAAACCACATAAAGTAACATTTAAACGAAACTCGGTAACTTTATTTGAACTACTTACAGATAATGTGATAATAAACAAAATCAAAATAAGGTTTCAATACTTTCACTGCTAGCTGAATGGAAATAAGTTTAAGTGTAATATATTTAAATTTATGAAAGTAGTTTGGTACGTTTACCAATAATTATGTTCTCATTTTAAAAGTCAAAGATAATAAACATATTACGCCGTGTGCGCATTAGCGAACAAGACATAACCTTATGAGAGAGTTCGTCCAGAGACGTACTGCCACCTTGCTTACCTATTTCTGTTGCCAAACAGTTGTCAACTTTAGATATCAAAGTGACGGGCGCAGTGATAGATCACTCAGGTCTTTGCCAAACAACTGTCTCAATAAAAATAATATTCAACATTGGCTCGCACTAGGGAAACCCTGTGTCGGGGGTGCCATGGACACACACATAGACAACCACAAATTACATCCAAACTCACGAGAAAAATAAATGTAGGCTATACAAATATTTCTCCCGACCCGGGAATCGAACCTGTGACATCTGCGTGGCAGTCCTGCATGGTAGCCGTTCGGCCACGAAGGCTGTAATTATTATTTCAAAAGCAGCGACTTAATATTTTAAAGTATATTGGCTATATAAAAATTTGGCTAGAGTATAAGAATGGTTTTAAACTTAGGGTCCACACGGCCGCTCCTACGCCTCTTTCTAATTTCCCTTCCGAAAACAAATCTAAAAAATATATATACACCAACAAAGTCATAAGCAAAGAATCGACGATAAAATAATCAGTAGGGACAAGTCGTGCTGCGTTTTTCTTGCTCGTTTCATATCGTAACAAGTATCGCATGCGCATCTTTTTATCTGTAAATATCATTGTTCAATACAATGCTTTATTTTGACTTGATCTCACATCTGGCAAAAATTATATACAAAAAAGTAAAATTATGACTTGCCTATCTCGTGAATGATTTAAAGGGTAGTTTTTGGGCTCAGATTTCTAGAAAGTAAAGGAGAAAGTGTATCGACCTGCCAACCTACTCAAACCGTCAGACACAGACGTGTCATGCTAACAATAAGGTCTGAAAGAAATAGACTTTCAAGTTAACCCTTTTTGTATTTAATTTTAAGAGTGTATACAACCTCAATGGCTTTGAGGTTGTATACACAACCTCAAATGGCTTTGAGGTTGTATACACTCTGTGTATACACATATGTGGTGAAAGTGTTGAATCAATTATCATCATCACGATATAAAAAAAACACGATAAAATGTTTTTTTTATATCAACTGAACTAAATAGAACACATACAGTATTTCAAATGGTTTCAATTTCGTTATTAAAAAAAATAAATTCTGAAACAAAGCGAGTTGACCTGCCGCTCGACCCAAGCAAAATGAACCGTATGAGCACGGGAAACAGTTGAATTCGAGCTGCTGTAAAAGCTAATGATGCAAGAAAACGTCATGATGAAAGCTGCATGTCGAAGTAAGTTCACAACCCAACACACACTGGGCAAGCGTGGAGACTATACTCTAAACTAAACCCTCTCCTTAGATACCCGTACCCAACAGCGGAACGAAGAATGGGTTGACCATATTGTTGTTGTGGTTGTAGTTGATCATGACAATTTTTTTTTCCAATCGTCATTTCCAAACTTGTCTAAACATTTGATTTATCTGCAATAATTTTCAAGTTCTTTGATATTTTATTTAATACTTCTATACTCATGTTGTAACAATATTTTTGGAACATGTACACATGAAGAAGATACACCGCCATCAAAAATACAAATTTCTCCACGACCCACCGAACCCTTTATAACTTTTTTATCGGCAAGGTCGTTATCGGCGATTTAAAAAAGCAGTAGTAAAGTTTACTCGCTATAAACGTAAAGATTTGAGTCATCGGTGCGCGTACGCAGCAAAAAAAGTTGCACGCGCGAGAATGCGACGGGACGCGAGCCGAGAGGACTATAAGACTGGGAATCGCAGATGAGATTGTAGTCTATTATTGTTTACGGTAAATAGGTACAACCCTCTCAGAGGCTAACAAAATGAAAGTTCTACAGTGGCCACCACGTGCAAAGTAAACTAGTAACAAATTACTAAGGAATAGTTTGTTATTAGTAACCTAAACTAAAAGTAGTACAATGAAACACTTACGGAATTAGCAAACGTTATGTTGATACCAAATTCGTGAAAAGCATAAAACGTCATTACAAAGATCTGGGGCTTTAGTGCAAGTTTTCAAATATGTAAACTTAACTATCGCGTTTACGTAAGATTTTAACTTAAACCTTGTAAGAATATAAGTAAGGTCGAAATCTTAACGCAAACGCGGTAGTCAATTTTGAATAATTACAAAGTTACACTCAGGCCTCTGAGATAAGCTCGAATCGGTTGGGTCACCACCAGTCAACTTTATGTAGTACCCCAACTTTCAGTTTCCGATATGACATTAACTTTTCCGTTATTTGAGGTAAATAACTTTATCTAAGTTTACCCTGCCTCTATTTCCTTCAACGGTTCTGCAACGGTTTTCACTTGGTACCATGTTATGCACACGCCAAGATCTCATATAAGCATCTCGTCACGCCATCTACTTCTGGATTTCAACGTCTCCATCTTGCATTTGATGGGATCCATTCCGTGATGGTATTTGCCCCCAGCTTGCTTGACATGCGGTAGATGTGTTTGGCATAGGCCCATTTCAAGCTAGCGGTTTCTTGGCCACCGTCAACGATTTGTGTTTTGATTTTTGAAGTACAGTATACTGTTCCGTGTTGTAGGTAAATATCGTGGGTTAAAAAATAGTTGCCTCTTACCCTTCTCGTTGATCTATGCCTATACGTGGAAGTGTCGTCCGTCCGTCGTCACGTTCTCACATTAAAGTGGACATTTGAAATTATTGGCATTTGATTTTGTTAATTAAATACTTTTAGCGCTTCGCAAGTCTCCGAGAAGCAGTCAGCCATTTTTCTCACGATATTATGATGAAATGCGCATTTTATACGACAATTCCTTTACGTTACGATTTTAATGAACTGCAGTTGTTCCGATATATTGCTGTGAGTTCAGAGTACAGAACACAAGATTATTAGTATTAGATAGGGTTGCAAAATTCTCAAGCACGCCAGCTTTGTATGACGAATGTTTAGACACCGCTTGATAAAGGTCTCATAGTTAGGAAGCCAATCGTGACATTGTTGCAAATATTCCTCAGGAGTCAAAGTATTTATAGCTTCCATGTGTTACACAGATATTAAAATTTAAATAGTACCAACATGACCCTGTTAGGGCAATTATAATAAATTAAAAATAAATATAAAAAGAACAGATTTTTTTAAGAGAACTGTAATATATAAGTAACAAAATGTTAAAACTAGTAATAAAAACAAGAATTGTTCATATATTATATTCATTATTCCTCAAAAAAACTCTTGTAGGCTATAATAATATTTTTTGTCAAATGTGCTTTATGGTGTAAATAACTTAGTCTGTGATTGGGATCAAATTTTCTTTGGAGATTCTATTGAAGTTTTTTTTTTATAATTCTAAGCGATATCTATATAAGTTCTAAGTGATATCCTATCCATAACAGTTGCAGTGCCACTCAGAAATTTAAATCACAAAGACTTGAAGGACACTACCACTGCGCCCGTCACCCTGAGACATAAGTTGACAAGTCCCATGTACTTGTAATTTCACCAGCACCCTTTACCCTCACGCAGTACTTCTCTGGATGCACTCCTTCACAAGAAGCTCTAGTGCAGCTAAAACTAGCTACAGTCTTCGCTACCAAAGAAAACTATTTTGTAAGTGGGAAAGCTTCAAGTGTCTGATAGTAGCTGGTAGAATGGAATTACTTCGACATACATAACTACGATACCAAAAAACCATCCGAGTCATTTGCGCCAACAATCCTTCAGACCAATTAAAGATCCTTCCAATTAGTAAACAAGTTATCCCACCATTAGTGACGTACCATTAGCTGTACCTTTTTACCGGCAACGGGTCCCATAATCATTTCTAATAGGATGCGATATTCCTGGAACCAAGGCGCCCCGAGGTCTGGACTTATACCGGATGGGCTACTGACATGCCGGTAATTACTGGTAAACGGTCGTAGTGACACTATTTAGGATATTATAATTTTAGTTATACGACAACATCGTGAATAGTACTGGGAGACTATTAAGGTTCCACGCTTTTCATTATTTTATTTCCTATGACATATTCATTTTCAACTAAACCCTCGCCTGAGAGCAGCAGTGCGAAGCAACCTTATACTATATTAGTAACAACTAACTGTATGGTGAATTTATGGTGTATTGTATATGAAGTGTACATTACACATACTAAAGAACTTTTTTATAATTCGGTGCAAAACACACGAGTATTTAATATATAATATAATATAATATAATAATAATAATAAATCATAAATATCTTTATTTATCTCCACAACACAATACAAAGAAACGTTACAATTACAGTAAATATACATTATTACGTAAGCTTAGAGTAATGTATTGTGGGAGACTGGAGCCCAAACTAAGCAGAGCTTTTAATATGGGTCTCCAGGCACCCAACCCCTAGGATAGTCATGTTAGTAGTAATGACGAAATACAAAGTACTGAGGAGGAAGTAAAAAATAAGTAAAACAAATTATGTGTACGCGTGAGTGAGTGAGTGAGTGTGTCTGAGTGCGTGAGTGAGTGTGTGTCTGAGTGTGTGAGTGATTGTGTGTCTGTGTGTGTGTTTGTGAGCGTGGAAGTGTGAGGTTATTTGACGACTTTTAGCAGATTTTCAGTCTCAAGGAGCAAGAGATATTTCGTCAATTTTAGTTTGCATTCGTATTTGGAGAGTTCACAAAAAGGGGATATATTATTTAATTTATTATATAAAAATATAATGGTATAGTATTTAATATCTAGTAGCAGTAGAGCTCCTTGTGAAAGAGATCGTCCAGGGAAGTTCTGCCACCTCACCTCTTGGTGCTGTCAACCAGTATATTCAGCGGTAATGTGTTCCGATTTTAAAGGGTGGGTGCTAGTGAAATTACAGACACATGCAACTTGTCAACTTATGTCTCAGAGTAACGGGCGCTGTGGCAGTGACCCTCAGATCTTTGCGATTTAAAGCTCTGAGTGGCACTGCAACTGTTGTGGCTTACCATCAGGCGCACGACTTGTTCGTCATGTCATTTAGTCAATACCAAAGAGACAAATTTTGAATTTCTGGTTTTTGGCTACATTTGCCGTCCGAAACCAAGTAAATGCTTACGGTAAGTAGCTATTATTAATATCAATCATGTTTGTTTGATTCAGTTACGAATTCGCCAAGCAAACAAAAATTCATTTGACTGGAACCTGTTCTTTTTTCAGTGTACAAAATATGAATTATATTTACTCAAGTAACATACATTCGTTCAATTATCAAAAAAATAAGGTCAATTCTCAACTCACGACAAAACCGATTCGATGAAAAATTGTAACCCAAAAGAAACGGCATGCCACTGAAACAATAAAGGCGATTTCAAAAAGCACGCGCGTGTCGCGGCGCATTCTAATGAGAGAGCTTTTTGTCGCACGACAGCGTGGGACCGATGCGTATCGTCCGCGGCCGGCCTTAAGGCTACTGCATACTATCGCACGGTTATCAGTTAACTGTTATGTTTTATCTGGTAATAGAACTCAATTCTTGCTAACGCAATAATATTTTGCACATGTCCAGACTTGTTTAGAAATTATATTCAACGAATGAGGTCATTTAAATTTTACGTTTTATATTTAATTACTTCATTCATTATAAAGTAAATGAATGAAGTTTATTAGCAGCACTGAGGCTCCTTGTGAAAAGTTCGTCCTGAGAAGTACTGTCACTATACCTATTTCTGCCGCCAAGCAGTAATATGAACTATTTTTCGGTTTGGTGATATTACTGGCACATGGGACTTGTCAACTTATGTCTCAGGGTGACAGGCGCCGTGGCAGTGCCTTCAGATCTTTGTGATTTAAAGCTCAGAGTGGTACTGCAAGTGTTACGGACAGGCGTGTAGCTTAACATCAGCCACACGACTTATACGTCTCGTCAGTTGATATTATAAAATAAAAGGTGGCAGTACTTCCCTGGACGTACTCTTTGAAAAGCATCACTACAGGTAAATATATATATCAATCATAATAATAAAACACTACGATATTCAATCAATAAAATTCGCGACTCTTTTTTAAAAAAACCTCTAACTAAAACATAACATTGGCTGGCTATTTACTGTAGTACGTTATTACTTTCTGAGACACCGCTTCTCCGTTTCGCTTTAGTGGATAATGAGCCTTAGGCTTTTGAAGGGATTATCGAATTTCGATAAACGGCAAATGAATATTGAAGTTATATCGCAGTTTTAAACAACTTCCGCTACCATTGAGTCGGACTCTATCGAGCAGGAATCGATAGACTGTAAAAGTCCTTATCTTAGTTATTCTTTCATACTTTTTATTGGAGCTGTAATCAATCTAATGGTACAAGTCAAGATAATGAATGTAATTGCGAGATGTTGAACGTTCTGGAAGACGAGAGCAGGTGATAATAAATACAGGCAAGGAAAAGGGACTTTTCAATTTATGTCTTCTTATCTTTGCGATTTAAAGCTCTGTGGCACTGCAACTGTTACGGACAGGCGTGGACCTTACCATCAGGCGCACGACTTGTTCGTACCGTCACTTGATATATATATATATATTTCATATTGCCAAAAGTATCTCATTTCGATTCCAAAACCCGTCACGTGAACAAAGTCCAATTCTTATCTATTTGCCATATTGTAAACATTTCCTGTTTTTCACAGAAATATATCGAATTCGCGAAAATTGTGTTTTTCGCAGACTTCTACCAAGCCCCATATAGCAGTTTGTGTGTAATGATAGCATTAATGGCATACCCTTCCTATTATAATTGTTATGATTTATTTTTCACTGCGTCTGCGTTCTTTAGACGAACACTTTCATACTGCTCCTAAAATATATTCAGATATAATATTCAGAATACAACGTTAACAGTTACGACCTTTCACGTTGTAATAAACCCTACTAGTGAAGACTCCGACTTTCATGGCTTATGGTTTTTTTTTATAAATAACAGAGACACGCTTGGCCACAGTCTCACATGACGATGACACGCGTTTGCCTAAAAAATGCACGTTCACCGCCTTGAATAGCCCAAAATTGTACTTTTCGGGAAACACGGATAGAGTATTCCATTCCTTTTAAAGGAGGAAGCAATGGACTTAGTGCGAATAGGTGGTATATGAACGACATTAACAACAGTTAAGCTCCGTGTAAACGAGTTCCTTCAGAGAGGTACAGCCATCTTACCTATTTCTGCCGCCAAGCACTAAGCAATTACCTTGAAATCTTTAGAATGGAGCTCGATTTTTAAAAAAATGTTTCTATTTTTAAATATTTATATGGCCATAGTCCAGAATCAAATGCCTTTGTTGTTGTAATCAAACAAAATATGTGATTATTGTGTTAGCGTTGTTTCGTTAAATAAAACAAAACCAAAAGCACGCTTGGTCATCACCTGTTAATAATATTAAGTTTATTGTATATTATTTTATAGTGAAATTACTCCACTACTTGTTACAATTATTAATACAAAGACAGTATCAATAATTGTAGCAGTAGAGCTCTTTGTGAAAGAGTTCGTCCAGGGAAGTACTACCACCTTGCCTACTTTTACCGCCAAGTAGTAATGTAAGTTTTACTACGTTCAAATTTTGAAGGGTATGGATGCTGTTGACATTACTGGCACATGGGACTTGTCAACTTATGTGTCAGGGTGATGGGCGCAGTGGCTGTGCCCCTCACATCTTTGCGATTTAAAGCTCTGAGTGGCACTGCAACTGTTATGGACGGGTGTGTAGCTTAACATCAGGTTAGGCACGTGTCAGGCACGACTTGTCGGACTTGCCATCAGGCCCACGACTGGTTTGTCCCGTCACTTATTTATAAAAAAGGGTATTATAAAAAAAAACATAAGGAGTGTTTCGGATTTTCTAGTCGACCGAATGAAGAACGGTGAGGTGTGACACTAAATTGAAAAGATAGGTAGAATTTATTTACGTAAATTTAATTTTTTCATATATATGTACAATTATTAAATTATATTTTATTAGACACTTTTGATGACGTGTAACTAACCACACTAGTAGTGTATTTAGAAAAAAAGTTTTGTATTTGTAAGGAAAAATATGACTGTTACGTTTTGATTTTTTTTGCCTTCCATATTTAAAATTTATTATTAAAATATTTCGGAGGTCAAGGTCAAAGTCAAATAATCATTTATTCCATAGGTAAAATTTGTACACTTGAAAACGTCATTTTTTAATTACTGCTCGTTCGCTACGTTGACCTCCCTGAAAAGGACGAGCAAGAAACTCGAAGGATTGCTCTTTTCAAATAAACTTAAATGCTATAGCATACATTTTGAATCATATTTGTTTGGAATCTAGACTCACGTTGTCTTTCCATACATCTTTATCTAACATTTAGTCTACAAGTTTGTAATATGACTTTTCAATTAGAATACTTTTAATGTAAGTTTTAAACTTAGGAAATGGTAATCTTTATGTATGCTCCGGAATCTTATTGCAAAAACGTATACAGTTCCCCATAAAAGAATCGTTTACCTTAGGTAAACGAAATCGTGGTACCATGAGTTTGGACTTAGTTCTAGTAATATTATGGATATCTTCTTTTTAAACGAAATTATGTATATTTTTTACGTGCATACAAAATATTTGAGTAAATGTACTGTGATGCCAGTCATGATACCAGTCTCCTTAAACTTTTCTCTGAGAGAAATCTGAGAGCCTAAACGGTACACAGAACGAATTGCTCGTTTTTGCAACACACATATGGTTTGTATATCTACCGCTTTACCCCACATGAGAATCCCATAGGACATTATACTATGGAAGTAACTAAAGTAAACTAGTCTAGCAGTAGCAACATCGGTAAGCTGACGTATACTACGAACTGCGTATGCAGCAGAGGCAGGTATTATCCTCTCTATGTATATTACTCTAGTGAAAAGCGACAACCGAATAGTGGCCAAGATGTGGTTATAAAAAAGCGGAACGATCAGCGAGATGAGTAAACAACATAATAAAATCGAGTCTTAGGTGAGTAAATACAGCGTTTGACCTTGGTAGATGGCACTGCTGTTGGTGAAATTAGGTTGGGGATGATAATGAATGAGAATTAAGCTAAATATGAAACGAATATAATGAAATAAAGCCTTCATAAATAGAGTTCAAAATCCCTAAATCTCTTCTTCTTACGTTAACCAAAAGCTGAGACAAAAGCCGACACGTCTGCCAATTTTTTTATTCCAAAACATTACACGTTCCGACGTACCGCTCCTAGTTTTTGTTCCCCGCTTCTGGACAGGGTGGTTCCACACTTGAGAAGTTGTCAACTTGTGTAAAAACTGACAGAGTTTTGTAGCGCCATAATGTTTAACAAAAAAAAAACGAACAAAAAGCTTTGCACTATTCGTGCTGTCTAAATGTTCATTTTTGGTTTTTTTTACCTACTTATATTACAACAAACTCGATGACACAGCGGTTAGCACTATAGGCGCTGGATGAGGTGGTCCAGGGTTCGATTGTCAATTTGACCAATTGAATGAAAAAAAATAAAGGAATGAATAAAAGCATGTTCCAAAATTGACTCTGATTCGCATGATCTGCTCATTAGGTTACATAATTAAAAACCTGTATAGATGGTTAAATTTTTTAAACCGATTAAAAAAGCCAGATTATTCATTGCATAAGTAATAATAATAATAATAATAACGCACACACTCAACATAGCCCCGCACTAGGGAAACCCTGTGTCGCGGGTGCCATGGACACACACATAGACAACCACAAATTACACCCAAACTCACGAGAGAAATAATTGTAGGCCATACAAATATTTCTCCCGGCCCGGGAATCGAACCTGAGACCTCTGCGTGGCAGTCCGGTATGGTAACCGTTCGGCCACGGAGGCAGTAATAATAATTATTAATAATCCTTTATTATCTTAACACACTTTAGCCTACTATCTAGTGGCAGGAGTCTCCTTGTAAGCTTATAATGCCTATGTCAGGAAACCCCGCTCTTCCATAACAGTATAACATAAGTTAAGAATAATTAAAGTACTACATTTTTAATATAATTTGCTAATTTAAACATTTTAACACTTAATTATAAGAAAGTGTTATTGGTTACTTGATTGCATAAATATTAATCACAAACCGTATTTATAATTTTATATTTAATTTTTTTATATTTCATTATTTATTAAGTTTATTAATTTTACACAAGTACTTGGACATGCGCATTTTTTTCACAAAACGTACATGACTGAGTATGTAAACAGCATTTTTATACTTTCCATAACTTTATTTTCAACAATTCGGTAAGAACGTCTTTTTAAAATTGGTTAATAGGATTTTTTTTCCGGATCTAATTTGTTTATATTTGTTTTTTCAGACAATCCAATTCCGGCAATATTACAGGTCCCGAGGTCGCAAGTAACTGAGATGGTATTAGTCATAAACCAGATTATGTCTAATACTAATGTGTAATCTAATACTAGTGCTCGATCTTTGTTTAATAATTATAACAATCTAGTGGAGTAATTTCACAAAAAATAATTGAATATCATGATGGTGAAACATTCTGACATTCGATAAAAACTGAATTACATTGGTTAATTATTAAAAAAAAAACATAAAAAATGAAATAGAAATGAAGTTATTTTCTCCGAAAAAAAACGACTTTTCGGACTTCGAAAGACGAAAAAATTATAGCAATTGTGAACATCAAAGAACTCTATTTTTATTAGTTTACAAAAATTTTAAACCAACAACGCAAAGAGAACTAACAATTATCAACACTGCATCTATTTCCCGCGGGAACGATTAAAATATATCGATAACTCCAAATAACTACGCTAATATTTGGACCAATTCTGTTTTTATTTACATTTTTTGTTAATTTTTTTTTCACAAATCTCGTTTTTTGTATATTTATTCGAATTTCGTTTTTTTGTTTCCTTATTTGTTTTTTCACAAAATCGGGGAGTACAATATTAGTAAATAAATAGGGACGCCAACCAAAAATAAACAGAAAATGACCAGAAGATAAAGGAGTGGTGTTCATTGAAGGTATCTAAAATGAAAAATAGGACCGTCAATGCAAAACTTCCTTAGTTCTAACTACCCATTGTGCTACCAAAGTTACTTTAGTGGCACTGAAGACGTTTTTCCGATACATCTTTATCTGAATCAATAGGTCGTCAAAGTGTGAAGTTATTTCGATTATTCCGCAATTGCTTCGATTGTGGCTTTTTTGCGTCTACTCCGATCCTTTGAGAAGGAATTATACTTAAGTGTATGTACGTGCTATATTTCAAATAATTATACTTTTTTATTATCAAGCGGGACGTACAGGCCATGTACCTGGAGGTAATTTGCAATGCCATTCCGAATGCGCCCGTTACCCTGAGACATATTGACTCCAAGCTGGAATACAGTAAAGTGCAGGCCACACGACGAACGAAGCTAGCTAACTTTACTTAGCTCACGTAGTTGCATGCAAAGCTAAACTAAGAAAATACGTAGTTAGTAGTGATTAAGGATACATTTTACATAGTTAGCGAGATCGTTGGGTTAGTTGAGTTAGCACGGTTAGCTTGTGGGTCGCAGAAGGAGAGTTATGGCTCACCAGCTGCCGATATAGGTGGGTAACGGGTGGCGAAGCCCCCGTGACATGGTCCATGAGCGGCAGACTTAGGGGAGTCCGTCGCTCGTTACTGGTGGACCCGAGATGGCGGCGTACGTGTTCCACGTCTGCCTCTCAAGATTGCTGATGGGGAGAACTCTCCCCGAAAAGCGAGATGGGCTTCGTCGCCCAGTCGGACCAATCACCGTCGGAGTTGCGTAAGAATGCGTATCCGCAAAAATCTTTTTTGTTAAATTGGGGGTCATGACAGTAATATCATTGTTTATTTTTAATTCCTTGAAGGAAGTACATAAAAAGAAGAATAACTTAAAAAGAACCAGCGACATAGACCCTTAAAATACTAGAAACAAAAACAAACCGATAGTACCAAAAACGAGATTGAAAAGAACTGCTAAGCAAGGTTACTGTCTAAAGATAAAATTATACAATGAACTACCACCGACTATATCCGAATTGCCCGAATTAGAATTCAAAACAAAGATAAAAAAAAAATTATTTGAAAATCCGTTCTATAAAGTTGACGAATATTTTGACCTTATGCATTCAAAAAAATGCTCATTATTTTATAACATTTAATGTATCTATTAATGATTTATTACTTATGCGATTTATATCATAACAATATATTATTATTAAATAATATTTAATTTATGTGTATATTGTGCAAATCTTTGAATTTAGTTCTAGTAGTATGTTGAGTGTGTGCGTTAGTTACAGGTAATATGAAATATTAGTAGTAAATGACTTTGATAAGATATTTTGTACTATTGACGTGCTAAATGTTACGAGCTTTGTGACGTGGCAAATAAAGAATTTGAATTTGAATTTAAGCGTCCCCGTGACTTCGGCACATGGTGAGGAGATGGAACACCGTCAGGTTTTAGTCAGTAGGAGTCCGACATAACCCTTCGCCTTCCCCTGGAGGAGGGTATCCATGATGATTCCCGGACGCTAAAAAAAAACTACGCTAAGTTAGCTTATGTTCGTTCGCGGTGTGGCTTGCGCATAACTCACATTGTTATATATCATAAATGTAAAGTAAATGTAATGAACAATGAGCCTAATTGCATATAGGAGATTTTTTTTCGCATATTCACTCGGTCTTCAGTTCGTCGCATCCATTACCAGCAGCCGTACGCAAATCGTCATTTCTTCTGGCCACAGAGCGTCCTACTTAACGAGGGATAATGATAATGAATGATGAAATTGTAGGCATTTTAATTGTATCATGTTTCAATTGAGTTAATAGTTAATATGTTTATTTGTAAGAATTTTTTTCCTTTTGCACGTTAACTACTCTATATTTAAGTTAATGTTTTTTGTTGTCACTTAATTGTATGTGCAATAAAGAATATAAATGAAATATTTATTCATTCATTCATAAGTACCATAAATCCTTACCTAAAGAATTATGCCAGTGATGGCACAAAAGCTCTGAGGTGACACAAAAAGTATAAAACATTTGAACAACATTCGCAAATTAATAAGAATTTTCAACACTCCATATTAAAATACAAAAAGGTTTTAGTTACGTAAGAGATAGCAAGAATTAGTTACAGATAATTGCACCATAATAATATCTCATCGGTCGTCGGCATGCAAAAATTATCTTCACTTTGTTACAATTTTGTTTCTATTATAAATTGATTAAAAATACTCGAAAAATTATTTAATGCTCTAGAAATAAACTTCCAAAAGACATTTCTCTAGTTTTCTATTTTCTACGTATTTTCAAATTAAGAATAAATATCAATAATTTCTTTGACATTGTGCAGGATTTTAATGGAATCAATCACATTTGTTGATTGAACCAATCGCAGCATCATTTGAAATTCATTACTTAAAATGGTGCTGTAATTATTATAATATTCAAGAGATAAACAATCATTAATGATATAAACTTGTTTTTCAAGGACCTAAGAAAAATCATTAATACGTTACAAGGACACTATTTCAAGGATTGCAGTCAGACGCAAGAATTCCCTAATAAAGTGAGCAATGCGATCGTAAACATAAAATGGCGGAAGTCGGTTAACAAGATGGCGCCGGTGATGGCCCGTAAATAGGAATTATCAGGGGACACTTTGTCGGTAGTCTTGTAAAAGACAGAATGACCACTTGGTGGTTGTTGCACACTAAGTAGTTATCTTTAAAATCCTAACTTGCAAATTTGACACCTAACTATAATGAAAGCTACTGAATAAAGGAAATAAGTATACCAATTATACTTAATATTTTTCAACTCTCGTATTATCGGTGAAACATCGGAAACCAAATTCTTTGGATTTCACATTGATAGAAGTAGAAAGCGGAAACAATATCGAGTTCTTAGGTTTTCGCGAGTGTTACAGGTAGGAAACGAAACTAATTTTCCGGATTTATTTGCGTATATTTGTTTATTTCAAACAAACCAACGTTTTGGGCCCTTTACAGGTCCCATGGTCACGGTTGACTGAGGTAGTACATTAATATTTGACAACCAGTTACGTCAAATATGAATGCAAGCCAGTTATTTGTTATGCACGACTGCAAAGTTGTTGTTTGAAGCAAGTGCTTGTATTGAAACCTGAACAAGCAAAGGTAGCTAAGATTAAGGTAGAAAAATAGACTCCTGAGCGTAGCGAGGGCTTCAAGACACGAGACGCAAAACAACTTTGCTGCCGAGCGAAACACACAACTTTTCAAGTTCTGTATTTACACCTCATCAATTTTTACTCTTGCTTGTACTTTTATTTTGTGTGATTATTGAAATTATTTTAGTTCTTCGACGAGTTAGAATAATTTAATAAACACAATCAGTTATCATTGTCAATTTAATGTCAACAATAATAAGAACAAAATATACCAACGGATTTATATTACATAACTAAGTAATGTACGACAAATCGTGATAGTTGAAAGTGCCATTTTCTTTTTACATCGAAAGAAAAAGTTAGGTGCATCAATGGCCGTCAAGTTCGAATTTCGAAAACGCATTTGCCGCGCAGATTTCTAATGAGAAATAAAGCCAAAAAAGTTATTAATTAAATAACTTATTTTTTAATTTTCCAAAGAACATTCTAATTTACGCCGCATATGTTTTACAAATTATTTTATTTTAACAACACGATATTTTATTAAACAAAATTTATATTATTTCCATTATAACTAATAATTTACAACGCTCATATTTAAGCACAAAGAGTTATCGATTAATTGGACGTAGTTAAGCAAAGATGAAATCAAATAATGAAGTCCTAAAGTCTAACCTCTTAGATCAGCAAAAAATCCGACATTTAAACATAAATATTACCTCTGAAGTTTTGAAAATAATACAAGCGTAAGAAACACATTTAAACTTCAAACTGCCATATTTCGAAAGTGACTAGATGTGCATTGGATACTTTTTGTTTAACTACTGCAATTTAGTTTCGTAGAATAAATTACATTTAAATATCTCTTCTGAAAAGTTGTATTATTGAAGTTGTGACCTTATAACACCAAGGTTGCAAAATATTGAAATGACAGTTTTGTTCTTCTATAGCTCTTATTTCTATCTGCATTAAAGTTCAAACTCTCCAAACGACACTTTAACATTTAAAGTTAAAATTGATGCGCACTTAACTCCCCGATTTCCAAAGAAATTATAATCATATTATTGTGAGGTTCCACGAAAATAATAGCTTAAGTGGAACTTCTTTTATTTCATACCGTGTATGGATAATTTGGCACGCTTCTGCAGTAAAAATCAATTATCAGAGTAGTGAAAACATGATGGTTGGTACATTATGAATTATACAGGGTGACAGCAGGATCATGTAACAACACAGTTTGATACGACTCGCTAATGTCGTGTCACCCAAAACTAAGATTTATTAACTTAATAATAAATAAACAAGAGCAAACATATATTTTGAGTTGAAAAAAAAGTCTCATTACAGAGTACTAAAAAAAATTGATCTCAAAGTCATACATTTACCCTAGTTAGCCACCCGTAGAGGTGCAATATTTTCTTCAAATTCAATTAGAACTAAGGTATCCTCTAAAAATTATCATCAAATTCGATACACAATTAAAATATTTTTCATTACTCGTAGCTTTGATTATCAAACAGGTATTAATGCAACCATCCCATTACAAACAGTATAGATTTGAAAGCGTTAAGCGTACAACTCTTTGTCACGCAAACTTAAAAAAAAATTTAGTTCCTATAGGTATATCATGGTTATCTGAAGTTATCAAATTGCTTTATATGGTACCGTGACTTTATCACGAAGTGTGACTTAACAATTTCTTACCTGTAAAGGGCCCGAAACGATTAGGCTGTTAGAAAAACAAATATACGCGATTTAAATCCGGAAAAGTAGTTTAATTTCCTATGTTGCCACAGTTGGACGGTCTCACACTAAAAAGTTTGGCAATTCGTTTTTATGCCGAACCATCAAATTGTGGAACCAACTCCCGGCGCATGTATTCCCTCCCCTCTATAACATCGGGTCCTTCAAACGTAGTGTGAAGAAGCATTTGGCCAGACCGGCAAAATGATAATGACGGAGTGAAGATATTTGTGTTTTCCATCCGTTACATCTCTGGACTGTATTCGCACTTTCCATCAGGCGCGGTGCAGTCATTTTGCCGAGTCACAATAAAAAAAAAATTAAAAAAAAATGTGTAATAATCGCGAAAACCAAAGAATTTCTTACTCGCCTGATCAATACAATACAAAACAAATATTCTACAATGTACTCTAGGACAAATATAAACAAAAATAAAGACACGTACAATAGGCCGCCTTATTTCTAGATAGCAATATCTTCCAGGCAGCCTTCGGGTTACAGGATAAACTAAAGATAATCAATCAGTATCAAAACCAACGAAACAACGGGTCTAGATCACGACTGACCCAGAAGTCACCCTGTATAAAGAAATCGTAATTCACCCTTTCCACGCCACACCCACCAGTGGGACACCTGTCACGTCAAATTTTATATTTTATTAAAATAAGACTCAATTGATTCATTTACAAAGGCCACTTTAAAATAAAAGGCCTTGTGTGTAAAGACTGCTGCTTGTGGAAGAATAGAAATAAGTATGTGATAGAAAACGTAAGGTCCACTGGTTTATTCCATAGCTCAGTTGGGAGAGCTTCAGGCACGGTATGCCAAAAGAAGGAATTGGTCTTAATGTACGATCTTTTTCTTATAATATCAAGTGACGCGACGAACAAGTCGTGGACTTGATGGTAAGCTACACGCCTGGCCATAACAATTGCAGTGCCACTCAGAGCTTTAAATCGCAAAGGTCTGAGGGGCACTGTCACTGCGCCCGTCACCCTGAGGCATAAGTCGACAAATCCCACGTGCCTGTAATTTCACCAGCACCCTTACCCATCAAAACCGGAACGCAGTAAAGCCCACATTACTACTTGGCGGCAAAAATAGGCAAGGTGGTAGTACTTCCCTGGACGAGCTCTTTCACAAAGAGCTCTACTGCTACAATTATTGATACTGTCTTTGTATTAATAATTGTAACAAGTAGTGGAGTAATTTCACTAAAAAATTATATACAATAAACTTAATATTATTAATAGGTGATGGCCAAGCGTGCTTTTGGTTTTGTTTTATTTAATGAAACAACGCTAACACAATATTCACATATTTTGTTTGATTACAACAACAAAGACATTTGATTCTGGACTATGGCCATATAAATATTTAAAAATAGAAACATTTTTTTAAAAATCGAGCTCCATTCTAAAGGTTTAAAGGTCCCTTCACATAAGTAGAGTAGGCATCGTTTATAATTATTCAAAATGCGCTGGCTATTAAGGGCATATAAATCGGAGCCTTAATACCGTGGACGTGGCACACAATACCAGTGCATGTGCATATTATGAGCTAACTGGCTCTATAACTCGATTCACGAATCGCTCCCTCCGCGGTGCGTATTAACAGCACCACGTAACACGATTTTTGTTTCTGCGTTATCAATATCATTTTCTAATTGTTTCTTGCATAAAAACATTAAAAACTCTTGTATTCAATAACGAACATATCGACTCATCCATAGAACAAAGACCTATGTGCAAGACTGCTTATTCTCAGGACTCTGTACATTTTTATCGTTGTTCTACGCTGTGGATATCAGATCAACCGTTGTCCGATTTTATATTTCCGAAATGAAATAACATATAAAAATTCTGAAATTCCTACAGATAGGCCTTAGTTTTAATATCGAGATTATGTTTTATCCTTTCTTCAGAAGCAGCGGAGCTCCTTGAGAAAGAGTTCGCCCAGGGAAATACTGCCACCTTAGGTACCTACTTTGTCACCAAGCAATAATATGACCGTTACTACGTTTCGCTTTTGAACGATGGTTGCTCGTGAAATTACAGGTACATGAGACTTTTCAATTTATGTCTCTGAGTGGCAGGCGCAGTGGCAGTGCCCCTCAGATCCTAGTGATTTGAAGCTTACCACCAGGCGCATGACATCTTTGTCCCGACATTTGGTATTATAAAAAGTAAAAATGATACACACATTAAAGACTCGATTTTGGTACCGCGGCATACCTTTATGGGTCCGTGCGACCAACTCAGTCGTAAATAGAGCAGTGTCACGCGCGCGTACAATGTACAAGCCACCCCGGGAGTCAAAACTAGCTTTATGAAGCGGTACTGTTTACAAACGCTTTAACCAGCCATTTTGAAATGCTCTTAAAAATGCGCTATTAAGTCTCAAAGCTAAAAATGGCATAAGCGCTGTTAAGACGTTTTGGTTTAGGAACAGCAATGAAATGTAAAAGAGAGTAAGTTTATACGTTGAGTTTGTGCGATTTAATATCGTAAAACGGTTGGCATAAGGTTGATTTTAATTTAAGAATTTTGCGGAAAGAAGCAACGTAATTATAATTTGCGTTGTTTATGCAAAGCCCGCGGAGTGGGTGAGTCATTTCGTGCAAGAAATGGGACGCTTATGAAAACCTATCTATTGTTTTTTATTATTAATGAGATTAGCTTTAATGCGGTTGTTCTTTTTGTAAATTAAGATCTGTGCGCTTCGCAGAACTATGATTATAATATCTTCTTTAAGGCGAGGTATTTCAAGCGAGGTGAGGTGTGGGGGCCGCCTCTCTCAACGAAAATTAATATGAATAAAATAAGAACAGACAGAGAAAATTTGACATAGATCCGACGTCGACAAGCGCCTGATGGCAGGTGACGGGGCAGCAGGCGACGCGGCGTATCGTTAAACCGCTGGGCTATTTTCAAATTGTAGGATAAAAATTAATTTAATAACAGGGCTTCAGTTGAAAACCGAATTTTTTTCTCTGTACTACTTGAAGAGACATTATTATCTCTATATGATTATTTTTAGAAAAAACCAAGGCGTTGAGGTGTGGCAGTTCGCTTAATCGCTCTTTTATATAAAAGCAATGTTTGCACAATAATCTACATCTTTATTGCAAAATGTTTCAAAAAATTTCAGTTGCTCCGCGTTGAGGGTTACTCCGTAGACGACAAGTTTTTAAATAATTTTAACAAATCGATGTGTGCTCCAGAAATATTATAATACCTATATTCTCGGCCTAATATTCTGATTAATACGACATAATAATTATAATCTCAGTACAGAGTACCAAAAAAAGGCTCAAAAATCATTCCTCATATTTCATTGAAATCGGTTACCGGAAAGAGCGCGGAATCGGACTCTTCCCTAGTCTCCCACCCTTAGAGATGGAATATTCTCTTCAAGTTTTTCAAATAAAAAAAGAATCATCAAAATCGGTTCACAAATGATAGAGTAACGCACAAAAAAGTACAGTCGAATTAAGAACCTTCTACTTTTTTTTTGAAGTTGATAAAATATTATCAAAGTTGAATATATTTTTATTCTTAAGTAATTCGCTATAGACTTTTATAGCCTGTTTTCAAGATTTTATACGATCTGGTGAAGTTCATCATACCGTGCAACAAATTAGCACATTCTTTAGGCCATATCTTTAGGTATATCGTATATTTTTTGCAAGACCGTTATCTAATCAATTTTCGTCAAAAAGCATGTGCACTAATATACAACAGTAAAAAAGTAACAATAGCAACTTACATAAATTAGAACTTCCCGCAACTACTCTCAGGGGTCGTTATTATAGGACTTGAGTATTGCAGTGAGCACTGAAAATCATACTCAAGGCCTTGCCATTAGGGTCGTAATTCCTGTGCTTGAAATCATACTCAAGTCTGCTCAAATCCTGACTTGAGCATTGAGTAGAGTTCTGGAATACGAGCATCAGTCTGTACAGATCCGGCCCACACTCAATGGCATTTCAAATAATAAATAGCAAATAGCATACCAAATGAGATAAAAAAACCAAGAAAAATTATCGACATTTATTGCCCATCTGAAAAAGTACCTTTTCAATAATGCAGACGAAATACTTTAAAAAAATTATACCATTTCCCTAGTCCTCAAATGGATTAGCACATAAATAATAAATCCTTAAATGTTATTTAATTTTATGTAACACTTTTTTGTTTTATTTTACACACACACTCAACATAGTCCCGCACTAGAGAAAACCCAGTGTCGCGGGTGCCAAGGACACACACATAGACAACCACAAATTACACTCAAACTCACGAGAAAAATAAACGTAAGCCATAGAAATATTTCTTCCGGCCCGGGAATCGAACCTGGGACCGTTCGGCCACGGAGAAGTTAATATTGTTAATTATTATTAATAATATACAAAATAGTTATTATTACTAATTTGTAGAGATATTTGTAATTAATAATTTGTAGTGCTTTCTGAATCGGCGCCTTTGCAGGGTGTCACATGTGTGATTACTGTATTATATTTTATAACAACTTATGTGAAACCACGTGGCAAGCAATAAAGATATGAATATGAATACCATTTGATCTAGTAAAACAGTTTTTCCCGTTTCTCTTCGAGTCACTAGAGTCGCCTTAAGATGTGTACGCTTCGCGGTACTATGATTATAATATCTTCTTTATTGCTGACTGACTTATTGTGCTTGTATTACAGTACGCGCCGCACAATGAGATGTTCTATTAAATCGCGCAGCTCCTTGTATTTCTGAGTACATAATTTTTGCTTATTACAAACACACTTGTTGCCTAAACAAAAGCAAATGCGCTTTAATTGAACCACCATCTTGTTAACAAGCTGCATTGGCCGTAGAATTATGATTCTAAGATAAATTGGGTTATTCCCATCTGATCCTCTAAAACCGATCCGTTTTCATTTATATTGTTTTCTATTTTCATCGGATCCCCTGCTACTTGCAAGTTTTTTTTTTATATAATTTCGTGATAATTATAATATTTATTATTTCTTGTTACTCGTGATTTGCAATAGTCAATATTATTGACCTGTCACAAAAAAATTATTGACTGTGAAAATTACAACAACACAATACAAAAAGGGGATCCGTTGGGAGTTGCAAAATAAAGAGGACATAAGTTGGGATTTCAAATTGGCGGTGGATCACTTTAGGGGATCTGATGGGCATAACCCGATAAATTTATACACAATCTATTAACACGACCGAGCCAGTTACACACACATAAACATACACAATCGCAGCCCAACTAACGCCGACGAATTTTAGCAATGTACGGAAAAACGACATAGTTTATGTTACATTGCATTAAAACATGTTTTGTATGATTTTTATGTGGAAATAAATAAATAAAAAAAACAAAAAAAATTTGACGACCTTTTTTGCACTGTAGAAGTTAGAGATATCAACACCCGTAGGATCAATTGGGACACAAACTTTTCTTATCGGTTCTGATCTAGGTGTTGTGGGTAGTGTCCCGAAATGATTTTCTTTACCTGGTACTCATAGTACACGGAATTATAAATAAGTAATTAAATAAAGAAACTGTTAAAACATTAGCTTTAAAAAAATTAAGAAGTTTTCATAGATTTCTAATAGACAAGTCAAAGTCAAAAAACACAATTTATTTTTGGTAAGTATAATAGAATAAAAACTATTTACAAGTAAATATTTATAAATGATTATTGCACCCGTCAATTGTTTCGAAATCGGGCTAGCCAATCGGAGCGCAGTTGTCACCGTAATGATTTGGCAGAATAGTTTTCAAACAAATTAAATGACATTTCGTCTCTATTTCTGGTTATATACTCGATATATGCATCCCTAATGGTTAGTGAAATTGCCTCTACTTTGTCTATAAAAGATTTTTTATATAAAAATTGCTAATAAGTATGGAATTATAACAAATTTTGTATTACGTGTATAATGTTTCCGCACACGATTTCAGGTAGAAATGGGTTAAAACCGGCGCTTTGGGTAAAATCCCGATTAAAGTCCGGGCGGGTCGCTTGGGATTTGAACCCACTGCCCGTTCGTAAAAAGTCAAGGAACAAAAGATTATTTTTTATGATACTTAGTGATGGGACGAACAAGTCGTGCGCCTGATGGTTAAAGACACGCCTGTCCATAACAGTTGCAGTGCCACTCATCTCTAAATCGCAAAGATCTGAGGTGCATTGCCTCTGCGCCCATCACCTGAGACATGAGTTGAAAAGTCCCATGTGTCTTGTAATTTCACCAGCCAGTACGTTGTTATTTATGGTGTTAGTAATATACGATAAACCCTGTATAAATACCGACTTTGTATATAATTACCGACTCCTGATTCAAGTTGACTGTTAAAAAACAGTAAAATATTTACAACATCAATCGGAAAATCTCTCCCATATTTCCACGACTGGGGCATTAATAATTCAGTTGCCCTCGAAAAAGTCCGTTTGGCAGATCAAGTCGCTACCCCGGGATACTGTTACTATACAAACAAACGCCACCAAACATCGTAAACAAAATATCTATACACCGTAAATCGTATTTTAAGCTCTGCTCAATAAAGACCGAAATGGAGTTTGGACTTTATTCACTTTTACGTTGAACGAAATTGCGTTTTATTGCTAGATCATATTAAGGTTCGTTTTAAGATAATTTTAACTTATTTTAAGATATTTTAATGCTAAGAAAGTTAGTAAAGGAGATCTCCGCAGGCGGCATTGGGTCATACAGATAGGATCGGCTGACCGCGGGTTCCCGAGGCGTCGTTTAATTGCGGTCCCGCGTTCGATTCCCGGCTGAATGGGTGGGCGGTCGGTGGCGGAGTTTATAAATTGTGTGGCGGTAGCTAGGCTGGGTGGCGAATGGACTTGAGTCCATGTGGAGCACGAGTCATATGAAAAATGTGTTTATAGTATTGCGAAATTGGAATTGTAATTTAATAATTACATTGTGTGAATGCACAGTACTAAATATACTATATCGCCTGGCCTATGTATGTCTTTATCATTATACATGAACTTATTCAGATTTGTAATTTTTAAGTTATTGATCACCATAGTATTCAATTATTTTTGTGAAATTACACCACTAGATTGTTATAATTATTAATACAAACATCGGACACTTACACAGCTGTATTCGAACCAACGTCTTCCAGTGAACCGTTCCAGACTCTACGCCAACTAAGCCACGGAACGAGCGACCTGACGAATTTTTGGTTTCTAACGACTTTTTTTTACCGTAGCGCCAGCTGAGTGAAGAAATAGATTTCCCCTTCGCTTAAGCCTTTTTTGTAGGCAGATATCTATCTATAGATAATTCGTTTATTCGCTGAATCACAGTACATTACAAAGAAGCTTGTGACATAGGTACTATGGTAATGATAAAGAAAAGGGTTAGTCTAGGTTTGCGGGTATGGTCTGGAGTGTTACATTGTGTCGGGGTTAGAGATGAGTGTAGGTACTGTATTAGCAAAAAGGGCCTGACTCAGCATTATGCCGCAGTTGAGTCGAACCATGACGCTGATAATTCTGCCAGGACCTGAAAGGCCTGGTAAAAAAAGGAAGTAATTTTTTAACAGATTGTCAACGGTTTTGTCAATTAGGATGATTCTCAGGATGATTATTGCTACTTTTGATTACCTCCTTTAACGTGTTTATTTCCAGGTGTTTGTGGATCTCCGAGTTTGTAACATACCAGGGTACATTAGGTTTAGTGCGCCAGATAACATTTTGCATTCTTTGTAACATGGATATATTGAAGTCACAGGCGCTCCCTCATTGTTATATTGTACAAATGATATTAAAAATAGGAAATTAAACTATTTTTCCGGATTTAAATCGCGTATATTTGTTTTTTCAAATAAACCAACGTTACGGACCCTTTACAAGTCCCATGGTCACGATTATTATTATATATTATTATTAAATATTGGTTTGTTTGAAAAAACAAATATACACGATTTAAATCCGGAAAAATAGCTTCATTTGCTATGTGTAACAACCGCGAAAACCTAAGAAATCGATATTTGAAATAAATATGTAAATGATAAATGTTAAGAAATGCTTATTTACAAAGACAACCACAATTTTTTATTGATTCTTCTCAGAGGAATTTGCCAATTTTCACTGAAAATTTTTTTAATTTAATTTTTTTTTTAATTACAAAATTGAAGACTACGGGTTAGATAAAGATGTATGGAAAGACGACATGACTCGAGATTCCACAAATATTTGATTCAAAGTCTATTCCATAGTATTTAAAGTTATTTGAAAAGAGCAATCCCTAGAGTTTCTAACTCGTTCTTGTCAGGGAAGTCAGCATTGTGAACGAGGAGTAGCTTAGAAGGGACGTTTTTAAATGAAAATTTATTTTACCTATGGAATAAGTGATTATTTGACTTTCTAGAGTAGTAGAGTTTTATCAATAAGAAATAAAAAATTAATTAATTAAGTTCATACCTTTTTTACCTGAGGATTCTAAATCCCGTTTGACCACTAATGAAAACATTCAAAGAAAATGACCTCAAACATTAAGTAAAACATCCTACTTTCTACAGGCGTTATCGCAACGCGGCGGCTTAGAACACAGCCGCGGCGTCTTTGCGGCAATCGCGGCATCGCGGCGACGCGGGCGCAGCGCACGACCGCGATAACCGCGATGCTGTACGGGTGCACCGATAAACGTGCATAGAGATGAATTGTTAAGTTTTTGAACGATGGTAGAATAATTTCTGGTGCGTGCTCCAATTTTCACTACTTACTTAACGGTGTTCTTTTAAATTAAGATAATATGTTACTTACAAGAAAATCTTTCGATCCGCGTCATAATAATAAAGGATCTTTTTTTTCACTTTCTTTCTTTTCAGATTTCCTAATGATGCAAGCTACTTTTTAAAAATCGTTAACGCGCACACACTCATAACCCCGCACTAGAGAAACCCTTTATCGCGGTTGTCATGTACACACACATAGACAACCACAAATTACACCCAAACTCACGAGAGAAATAAATGTAGGCCGTATAAATATTTCACCTGGCCCGGGAATCGAATACGGCACCTCTGCGTGTCAGTCCAGCATGGGAACCGTTCGGCTATAGAGGCAGTTAATCGCTGAATAATAATGTGCCAGATAACCGCACCATTGACGTGACACTGCAAATATTATGCATGTCGCTTAGCCAGACAGTATTTCCCTGAACGATGTGTTCCACAAGGAGCTCTACTGCTACCAAGTTGTAGTGGTAGTTGAACCTCAATAGAGTGTCACCAAAGATCCATGTTGTCTTACTAAAACTACCGTAAAAATCGAACAATCAGAAAAATTCCTTCGATCCGGCCGGATTCGAACCGACGTCTTCTAGTATACCGTACCAGACGCTATACCAACTAAGTCACGGAACGAACCAGCGAACCTCACGAATGTTTCTATGTGTTTGTTGTCGTATCTATTTTGAATATCGTATATATTTTGAATATATAAGTGCAAGTGTAAGTAAAAATTATGATAGTGAATATGTTTTAGTGTAATAAATCCAAGTTAAAATGTATATTTAGAAGGTCTACAAAGACGAGTACATGGGGATATGAAAGTTTACATTAACATTAAAATTTCAAGAAATTAGACAGATAATAAGGCCGCATCTGCAAAATATGTCTTTTCAGGAGCGAGGTTTAAAATATTCTACTAACGAAATCAAGCGATAATATTTTTATGCGTAAATAGAGTTATACAATATCACATAATACATAATTTCTTTCATATAGTGCGTATTATTTTTTGAGTTTCATGTGATAAAAGCACTTTCAACGTATGATCACATGTGGCTTTATTATACCAAGCATGTTTAGATGCATCAACTACATCATTAATATAAATAATAAATAAAAGGGGACATAACACTCTACCCTGCGGGACTCCACATCTGTTAAATTGGTAGTAATTATAAATGTATAATATTGCGAGATTTTACAAGCATAATCTTTAGTCGTGACTGCAGATGACAGGCCAGCCGGTCATTCTCGGGTCATGGCCAAAGCAGTCACAGGTTTAATTTAAAAATCCCTAACATTCATACTGGGCAAACTTTGAACAGGGACGTAATAAGGTTTGAGGGTGCAAAATCATTTTTTGTTATTTTTTGAATGTCAAGATGTTTCACCGTCATGATATTCAATTATTTTTTTGTGAAATTACTCCACTATTTTGTTATAATTACAAAGATTGAACACTTCAAACAAATTCCTTCGATCCGGCTGGATTCGAAACAACGTCTTCCAGCAAACCGTGCCAGATAGCAACTACCAGCCGACCTAACGAATTTTTCAACAAGCTTGTTGCAGATATTTGTTTTTATGATTTTTAACGACTTTTTTGCCGTAGCGCCATCTGTGGGATATTTTTTGTTTTTACTATAAGAACAATTTATTTGAAATGCAATAATAATATTTAAATGTAGTACCAATATTAAATACAACGAAGTAATTAACTAGAACAGAAAAAAGTATTAGAAGAAACGACCAAAATGAATCATTTGTATTTTTAGCGTCTTATAAATTCGGTATTATTGTAGCATCCATTAGATAATTACAGTTAAAAATGCCTCAAACATTATGAAAAATTATTGGAAATATAGACGTTGAAATGCTATGAATGTTCCATGTTTGTTACTTCATTGCGAGTGAATAGGATGGTCAATAACCTAAATTAACACATAAGATTAATAATTTTACTTCGGATGTGCATAAAACCACACGTGATCATATGTCAAAAGCACTTTTGTCACAAATCGTAAAAGTAATACGAGTAATATGAAACAAATTATGTGCTTATAAGTATGTGAAATTTTGTAATTGTCAACGTTGTAGCAGTGAGCACATTGTGAAAGAGTTCGCCCAGGGAAGTACTACCAATTTACCTATTTCTGCCGCCAAGCAGTAATGTGAACAATGAAACGATGAAATGTGAAGGGTAAGGGTGCTGGTGAAATTACAGGCACATGAGACTTATCAACTTTATCAACTCAGATCTTTGTGTTTTAAAGCTCTGAATGGAACTGCAACTGTTATGGACAGGCGTGTCACTTTGCGCGACGTGTTCACCCCGTCAATTGGTATCATAAAAAAACGAATCTTGAAAAGTATCTTGAGCCATAACCCGGCCCTGTACAGCGAATGACTAACAAAGGAAGTGTGGCGGGAAGACAGAGACGGATGTCAAATATTTGAACTCGTAACGATACAGTACAAGTTACGTCCGCACCTACAGTTCTTTAGGCTTTGCTCTTTGATAATCTTGTTATGACTTATCACGTCCCACTGCTGGGCACGGGCCTGCTTTAAGAAGCCGCTAGCCGTAGATAGATAAGAATTTACAATTTACATTCATATCCAGTTCTTGGTTTTCGCAATTGTTACACATTTAATAGTTCGCCCAGGGAAGCACTGCCACCTTTTCCATTACTGGCGTCAAGCGGTATATATGAGCGTTACTGCATTCCAGTTTAGAAGGGTAAGAGCGCTGGTAAAATTAACTTCAACTTGTCAACTTATGTCTTAGGGTGACGGGCGTAGTGCCACTACTTACTGCGTAGTAACATACTCAGTCTTACACTTTTCACGGTCTTTATTATGAATCCCTTAAAGTTGAATTTAAACGGCTATTAAATGTCCATGGCTTTGTTAAAATAATGAAAGAAGACGAATAAGTGTTAACTAAAGTTATTTATGATTTATAACTCATTTATTTGCGAAATCATATTTGTTTTCAAATTAACAACAAAATAATTGGTGCTAAAGTACAGGTACGCTATGATGGCCGCTTTGACAGATTACAATAGTGAAGTTCAAATCTCAATTCATTATCGAGAAAAATATAATCAAATGCGAGTCGTATCTATAAGTTTTTAGATTTATAACTAGTATTGCAAGGGAAGGCTGTTTAAAAACTTTTAATAAAACGAAAATAAAAATATTTACTTAATATATCGTCAACTCGAAACTGCTATGTTTTGCATTGAGCTTTGACGTGAGTTTGCCGGAGGTAGAGTCATGCCTGCCAGCGATCCCATAACTGACGATCGCATTAGATTTCATTTAAAAAAATTTCGAACAACAAATGCCGAGCTGCGTCGTAAAATTATACATTTCATAAATTATGTACAGCAATTAGCTCCTTTAACGTAGTTATGAATTAATACGAAACTTGATGGGCGGACAAACGTCAAAACGACCATCATAGCATGCCGGTACCTACTATAAGTGACTGTGTTCCGGTTTTGAAGGTGCTGGTGATATTACAGGCACATGGGACTATTCGATTTATGTCTCAGGGTGCCGGGCACAGTGGCAGGGTATTTGGGATTTAAGGCTCTGAGTGGCACTGCAACTGTTATGGACATGCATGTAGCTTACCATCAGGTGCACGACTTGTTCGTCCCGTCACTTAATTTGTTAAAAAAAAAGTTAATTTGTTAAAAAATCAGTAAATTAGTAAGTTTTCTCTATTACTATGCATCGAAAATAAACCTTTTTATGAGTGCTCAGTGCTGTAGATCACAAACATCTAAAGGGCACTGCCACATTGCGTATCTTTCTGCGACATAAATTCACAAGGCCCATCCATATGCCTGTGATTTATATAGTACCCTTACCTTTCAAAAGCGAAATGCATTACTGTTGCGGCAGAAATAGGTAAGGTGGTAGTATTTCCCTGGACGAGCTCTTTCACTAGGAGCTCTATTGCTACAAAATTTTCAAAGCGTAATGCTAGTTACGAGTATTAGGAGAGACACAACAAACAAAACAAACAAAACAAAATTTATTTATTTCTCCCAATAGCTGACAAATTTACAAGGGTTAAATGTACAAATATATATATTTACAATGCTATTGTGGGAGACTGGTGTCCAAGCTAGGTTAAAACCTGTGTTATGGATCACCAGGCCTCCACCCCACGGACATTTCAGTCAAATATTGCACGTGGATACATTCACAAAAATAAATAAATAATAGTAAGCTATTAATACATAGAAAAAGATCTTTATAATTACTCAATTTCATAAAGCACGTATATAATTGTATGATTAATTTGTTTGTCTGTTTAAGTATGTATGTATGTATTTATGTGTCTATGAGTCTGTGTGTGTGTGTGAGTGTGAGTGACACTATGGGTCATATTCTAGAACTCTACTCAATGCTCAAGTCAGAATTTGAGTATGGTTTAAAGCACTCGAAATCATACTCAAGTCCCTGCTGTTAGAGTCGTATTTCCAGTGCTTGTGTTTCCAGTGCAATCCTGACTTGAGCATTGAGTAGAGTTCTAGAATACGACCCTTAATGTGACATTTGTCATTTACTCAATGACAAATCACTAAACAGTTCCGCACGACTTAACATTGATAGTCTATTGTACCATGTGTTTTTATTTCCCACACTATTATTTAACATTTAAACAACAAACACATTTGTTAATCCCGCCTTAAGAGTAAACAATAGACAAGATCGATCAGAACAAATCAAACAAGAGTGATAGTGACAAACTGACAGACAATGGACTTTCGCTACCGGCATTTTGAATACGTCATAGTATAAATAAATATTAGAGGTGAGGTGACTGAATAATAAAACATATTAATTGAGAGATCGACTTGTCGGTTTGAGTGCCTGTGGCGGCAAGTACTCATGACTTTAATTTCTAAGTAATAAACATTTATAAAAGCCATCGTAGTCTGTGGCGTGACTACTGCTTCTTAAGCAGAGGTTGTGGATTCAAATTCGGCCTCTCACCTCGGAATATATATAATTTAATTTGAAATTTACCATGAGCTTTTCGGAGAAGGAAAACGTCATTATGAAAAAGGTTAAAGAAAGTTTCCAGCCCTCGGAAAATATGTAAGGGCCGGTGCTCACTGATGGGACGGGACGGTAAGGGATTTTTAGATGAACAATAGTAATATACCTTAAGATTACGAAATTATAGTTGCAATTTTAATGATATTGGTCGTAGCTGCAAAAGAAAGCTGCGGTATGCTTAGGGATGCCGTGCCAGCAGCTTCCAGAATGCCTCGAAGTCAAAGTCAAAGTTAAATAACAATTTATTCCATAGGTAAAATTTTTACACATGAAAACGTCATTTTTTAAGCTACTGCTCGTTCACTACGCTGACTTCCCTGAGAAGAACGAGCAAGAAACTGTACTTAAATGCTATATACATTTTGAATCATATTTGTGTGGAATCTAGACTCACGTTGTCTTTCCATACATCTTTATCTAACACATGGTCTACAATTTTGTAATATAACTTTTCAATTAAAATACTTTTAATGAGGTTTTAAACTTAGGAAATGGTAATCTTAACATATGCTCCGGAATCTTATTGTAAAAACGTATACAGTTCCCCATAAAAAATCGTTTACCTTAGTTAAACGAATACGTGGTACCATGAGTTTGGACTTAGTTCTAATGTTAATGTTATGCACATCTTCTTTCTTAACGAAATTATGTATATTCTCGGCAGTCTTAGGGATGACTCGGAAAGCTTCGGAACGCCGAGTGTGAGTATGTGGGTGTACTGAGTGAGGGGAAGCACGCACTGCAGCACGTTTAAGGATGCCGCGATATAATTCAACTGCATCCGTGGCCGAACGGTTACCATGCCGGACTGCCACGCAGAGGTCCCAGGTTCGATTCCCGGGCCGGGAGAAATATTTGTATGACCTACATTTATTTCTCTCGTGAGTTTGGGTGTAATTTGTGTTTGTCTATGTGTGTGTCCATGGCACCCGGGACACAGGGCTTCCCTAGTGCGGGGCTATGTTGAATATGTGCGTTATTATTATTATTATTATTATTATAATCATTAAATTGTATTTAAATAAGTCAATTCAAACATTTGTTGATTTTTTTTATTTGTACTACACTTGATAAAAGATTGTCAACCCGATCGAGACTAGTACTATATGGCTTACAGCGGTAACAGTCCTTCCTGTCACCTTTTTCTAAATTTAAGCTCTTCTTGTAACCACCTAGAGCACTGTACAATTTGTCTTACAGAAATGTCAGATATTGTCAGCCACTAGTTATTAATTAAACCGTAAATTCACGGTCACAGATGATACGGCAGTGAAATAAAGATAATACCTTACTTTATAAACAGCTCTCTCTTACCTGAAAAGAAAACAAATTAACATTAACAAACGTATAATATGAAAGATAGTCTCAGTACAGAGTACTAAAAAAATCGACCTCAAAAGTACGTGGAATTACATCTATTTGCCAAGTTTTATTGAAATATCCCTTAGTTCGCCCCTATACAGGACTTGACACAGGAGATAATAAAAATTGGTTCTCACTATTCAAAGTATATTGAGAGAGAAAACGCCTTGAATTGGAGAATAGCAAAACCAACCATTAAAATAATTGCTCCTTAAGTAAAATTTAGGCGCTATTTATAATAATGTTCATGCGTGATCAGCCACAATTTCTTCAAAATGAAATGGGACGACTATGGAGATAGCCTCTTACCAAAAAAAAAGAATGACGAAAATCTGTTCACACATACCGGAGTTATCGCGTAACATACATACAAAAACAAACATGCTGTCGAATTGAGAACCTCCTCCTTTTTTTTGAAGTAGGTTAAAAATTTAAAAAAATATATAAATACAACAATAAAATCACGATGTCCACCAATATTCATTTTTGATATATTTCATTAATATGTACAGTCAAGAGCACATCAAGCTTGATACTTTGGACTATTAACCGTTCTTCTAAATATATAAAAATGAATATTTGTTTACATGTACGTCCCATATGGTAAAATTACAGGAACATGGGACTTGTCAACGTCTACATAGTCTCAGGGTGACGGACGCAGAGGCAGCGCTCCTTAAATTTTTACGATTTAAAGCTCTGAGTGGCACTCAACTGTTACGGACAAGCGTGTAGATTACAAAATATGGGTTAAAAAATATATGGGTTCCATTATTATTTATCTGATTGCAATAAAACTTTTGCGAATTATACCGCAAAAATTTCTGATGTACTCTTTGAGTTAAAGCCATCTTTTGTAGATCTATACATACATGGGTTTTTTTTCTTTCAGTCGAATTCACATGCATGCAGCAGTTTATTATGAAAATTTTGTCTTCTTCAATTAATATGCATTAAAAATTCAACAATGCGTAAAAAGCTGATGTTTTGCAATAGCCAAAAATACCCGTGCTATTGACTCTAAGCAAATATGTTAACAAAAGCAAATAATTCTTCCTTCACAGTTCAATTTAGTCCTTCTTTTTTATAATATCTAGTGATGAGACGAACAACTCGTGCAACTGGTGGTAAGCGACACGTCTCTCCATAACATTTACTATGTCACACAGTGCTTTAAATCACAAAGATCGGAGGAGCACTGCCACTGAGCCTGTCACCTTGAGACATAAGTTAACCAGTCTCATGTGCCTGTAATTTCACCAGCACCCTTATCCTGCAAAACCGAAACGCATTAATGCTCACATTAAACATTATACAAATATAAACATTTTAATTATTTGGATCTACTGCTTGGAGTCGAAACTCTTGGCCCGTGGGGTCATCATCTTGGGCACCTAGCCGCGGCTACCCAATTTTATTCATATTACTTAATACTAGTTTTTATTCTACTCAAACCGACTCTTTTTTTTTATGTATGTTACGCGATAACTCCAGTATTTGTGAACCGATTTTGATGATTTCCCTTTTGTTGGAAAGGGGGTACCTCAGTAGTAGTCCCATTTAAATTTGAAGAAAATATTCCACCTCTAAGGGTGGCAAGCTAGGGGATGAATCCATGCGCACTTTCCGGTAACCGATTTCAAAATATTATTATTATTAAAAAGTTCCACGTACTTTTGTGGTCGGTTCTTTTAGCACCATGTACAGAGATTTTAGTTTCTAGTTTTAAAATTTTTATTCTACCTTACCTGCATATATTAACTTATTGTCTAATAAATAACTTCATCTACTGCTTAAGATACATATACGGTGTTAATTCATTGTGTAGTACACCTACACTTACAATGAAGAAGATGTAATCGACGCCTATATTAATGACCGTGTATTTTAGATGACTACTGAATTTCTAACCATGGGTTAAACAGTAAACTAATTATCTGTTGACTATTTACATAATATTTAATGCATTGTATTATTTTATTTTTCTTGAATATCCCGTTCATGAACGGGATAGTTCACGGACAGTAACGGCGTTTACAGTACAATTAAATATCCAAATATGCACTTATGCAAAAAAAGATGGCATCCTTCTTTTTGCCTACGCTGAGTGCGAGATACCTCAAACAGTGTTTTTATAATCTCAGCACAGAGTATTAAAAAAACCGACCTTAAAAGTCATTCATCCCCTAGTTTGCCACCCTTAGAGGTGGAATATTAACAACTTTTAATATAACATACATACACAAAAGAACACACAGTAGAATTGAGAACCTCCTCTTATTTTTGATAGTGGATAGGTGGGATTTCAAATCTGCTTTCTAGATTCACCGGACCTTTTTACATGGTAAACTACACGCCTATCCATAACAGTTGCAGTGCTGCGCAAAATCTTAAATCGCAAAGATCTGAGGGGCACTACTACTGCGCCTGTCACCCTGAGACATAAGTTGACAAGTCCCATGTGCCAGTAATTTCAACAGCATCCATACGTGAAAGTGAAATCAAAATGTTAAATTAAAAAAAAACGTCCACAAATATGAGCGTTAATCATTGAATTTTGTCAGTGTGTTGTTGATAATTCTCTTTGGAGAAGCAGAAGGCGGTAATCTTAGAATAATAATGCATAGAAACCTAGTCCGCACACGCTAAGTGAGGCAAATTGAAGCGCGCCCAATGGGCCTACACGAGCGGGCGGGCCTTCAGTGCTCAAGGTCAACTTGCACCGCGAACAGCTCAAGAATTTTAGTTAAAAATGACGAAATGTGCGGTAAATGAGTGTAAAAATACGTCAGACAAACATAAAATAGATACTAACGTCACATTCCACAAGGAAGTAACGCGTTTCAACTTGTATTTTTATATAAATATTCACTAAAACCGAAAATTAACCTACTACCAAAACTGAATTTGATTTTTGCCTCACTTGTGACAGTTCGTTGGATATGAAACTATCATTGTATGCGTTATTATTCTAAGAACGTAATAATGAATTAATACGCTTTTGTACAAGTTTATTTTAATTTCATAATTAATTTGTACTTTAAACATTAATTAAACTGTAATTATGTTCATAAAACCTTAATGTTCACCACATTCACACAATAAATTAATTCTATTATATTCTATTCGTTATTTAAGGAAATACAAGTGGATACCGACATGTTTGCATCAGGTGATACAAATACATGTCAGTGCCATTGAACCCTCCAACATCAAAAGTAAGTTTTAACCAAATGTTTTCAAAAACGCATATGTTTTTAGTACTAATACAATATGACACCATGGCAATCATCCTAAACCTATTAATTATTAGAAAAAATATGTCATTTCCTAGTTTTTAGGCAACGATTGTAGGACCATACAGCATAGTTGACATTATTCAAATGTGGAACATTTTCAACTATTTTTATTAAAAATAACCCAAATCACTATCACCGTGTTTAAATTATTGCCCGACTTATTAGACCCATGTGTATTTGACCGTTCAAATAAAAATTTATAGCATAGTAATATATTTTTCATCAAACTTGCTCGTAAATGGTATGATTGTATGGTAGCTAACTTGACTCTAACCGCTCACGCAGCCGTAGACGCATACCACACCTAGAGGCGCCGGTGATGATTTTATATCGATTTATCAGATATTGAAGTTATAACAGGTAAAAGAACTAATATTAATTGCTATTTCGGTAGCTACTCTAGCAAACCATAAAGTTTTTAATGCCTGAGTCTGTCATTTAAAAAAAATAAACAATATCAAAAATACGTCACGACAATCGTGTGTGTTATTGTTTGGGCTGGTGATTTCGGTGTTTATTTATTGAAAACATACCGTAAGTAGCGTTTTTTAAGTTTGCCCTGAATATAAATGTTTATAAACTATACTTTAAGGAGTAATTTCATGGTAAACGTTAGAACCACTCAAACGGAATATTATCGTATTTACCCAAGTACACCAAAAATTTCATTAGTACTTTTTAAGTGCAGGATTTGCGGTGTATTACTGCATTTTATTTGAGATGTTTTTGTTGTAGTACGGAGGGTATTTATTTAGCAATGCAGAATAATAATTTTTATTTATAAAAACTTTTACTTAAACTGAATGCTTTTCTAATTTGCGAAACCAAATAGCCGCCATTTTGCGGTAGGAGGAGCGCATCGCGTGAGCGGCTAATGCACCAACGGGACTTTTTTCTTTCCATTACAGCCATGGTCGGTAAGGTTTTTTTTATTTGTAGCACGACATACTTCCTTACATATGTCAGGTTCAAGTTCAAGCAAGGAGGTTACATAAGTTCAAAATTAAAATATTCATTTAAAATGTTCTCTGAACAGAATTCATCCATATGCTACTTAAATAATAATTAACTAAAAAAATTTAATTATTTTGTGTATAAAAATTTATCAGCATATTAGTTCGAGTTGTATTGTCTATGGAAGAATTAAAAAAAATGGCGCGCGTGTGACCAATTCGAGTACACCGCGAGTTTATGCGAATATAACTAACTACCCTCCACATACGAGTGTGGAGGACAGTCCCTGCACTCGCCGAGCAGCATGAGTTTGTCAGCGCTGGTTTGTTTAGCATTCCCTTTTATTTGAAGTTACAATGGGTATAAAACAATCAAGTAGAAAAATTTACGTATTCGGCCACCTCCAATCGGCTTGGCATCTGAAAAATAAGCTTTATTTCAAAGCACACATTTAAGACCTGCTGTCTTATTACTTAGTGAAACTATACTTGTTTGTAACCAAACAAGTGTTTCCACAAATAAATAAATAAATATTAGACATCGCATACGTTGCTCTAACACAAAATTAAGTTACTAAAGCACTTGTGGTATGGAAATTGGAAACAACGACGGTACCACAAACACCCAGACCCGAGACTACAGAAAAGTTAGATTTTCTACCCGGGACCTCAGAGATGGCGACACCATAAAAAACCGGTATTCCAGCCACTCGGCCACGGAGGTCATAATAACTGTTTATAAGTCTTATTTATTTATTTTTTTATAATATCAAGTGACGAGACGAACATGTCGTGCGTCTGGTGGTAAGCGACACGCCTACCCGTAACAGTTGCAGTGCCAGAGCTTTAAATCGTAAGGATCATATACTGCTACTGTGCCTCTCACCCTGAGACATAAGTTGACAAGTACTGTTTCTGTAATTTCACCAGCACCCTTACCCTTCCAAAACCGGAACGCAATAATACCTACAATGTAAGCAAACCGCTTGGAAGCAGAAATAGGTAAGGTGGCAGTACTGCACTCAACGAACGCTTTCACAAGGAAATCTACTGCTACTAAATAAACATTAAATTAAATATGACAAAACATCATATACGTTGCTTTGATCCCAAAGTAAGTAACTTAAGCACTTGTGCTATGGAAATCGGGAACAACGACGTTACCACAAACACCCAGACTCAAGACAATATAGAAAAGTTCTATTTTTACACTGACCAGGTCGGGCATTAAACTCGGGACCTCAGAGAATCGGTATGCAAGCCACTCGACCACGGAGATCGTCAAAATTGTTTACAAAGCATAATCAAGAAATACATTGCATATGGCTTGTAAACAGACGGCCTTGTTCCTACACAATAATCACTTCCAGGAGTGGAGACAGAATATACTTGAAATTAATAATAGGCGAGGGTGCAATGAATGATATTATATACGTACCTAATTATATGACACCTACTCAAAGTTCATTAAAAATCTTACGTCATATTACCGGTAACGCATTGACGAGGTTAAAAAAAAACACTTCCGTGGTCGAGAATGGAATCGAAAATATCTAAGAGACGATAACAACTTCAAATGAAATTTATCATTCCCGGTTTTAGTAGCATTAGTGTTCCTGTGAAAGAGTTCGTCCAGGGCAGTACTTACGTATTTCTACCGCCAAGCAATAATATAGACGTTAATGAGTTTTGGTTTCGAAGGTTAAGGGTGCTGGTGAAATTACAGGCTTATGGGACTTGTCAACTTCTGCCTCAGGGTGACGGGCACAGTACCTGTACCCCTTAGAACGAGTATATAACATAATACGAGTCGAACAGTTGACAGAGGCTTATACAGAGCTTTTGCAAATAAAAAAGAAAAATCGGATAGAATTTAAAAAATTCGAACCATAGACCGTTTTAAAATAAAAAACAAATACACGCACTAAGCTGAAAAACGAACGAATAAATTGGCTGTATGGCATTTTTGTTTCGTCACGTCGATGTTGCATGCAGTGTTAAAATATAAAAACTTTAACGTAGTGGTCGAAAATGGATTTACATAAGAATTTCCCTGTAATACTAAAATTTATCGTCCTTCCGTCCGTCTAATTATCCATGAATTAACCATACTACCAGATCTTAGATTGTATTTTTCTTTTCAATAGTTTAATTTTCTGATATTTTTTGCGGCAAATCGTTCATTTTTTGTGGTGGCCATTTTGAAAACCCCAATGTCTCGGACAAAAAACAAGTTACTTTTTGTTATTATTTTTGTAGTGTTGCACAATCAGGCTCTTACCGTGCTCTTTGTACAAAAGAAAAACGAACCTTCCCGAACATATTTGAGAAAATAATATTCCCATTCTGCAATGAAATAAACGAAGTAAGTCAATAATAATATTGAATCACTCTTAGAAGTCAAATGAAAAATTGTTGTCCAAATTACAACCATATCCACCTTAGGCCTCCCGCCCACGCAGCGCGGTCAGGTTAATGCGTCTAATATGACGTTATTTATTACGCACAGTGTGCACGGGCCCTTACCCGGAGCGCTTTGTTGTCGCATTGAATTAGTTAATGTGAACGCCGCCTGATGAATTGGGTGTTTTATTACAATAGTCGGGTTTTGATTAAGTTTATTCTGTGAACTACCTTTACTAACGATTACATTGTGTTGTTCGAACGAGCCTCCTTAGTAGTGTCACGTTTTATTATCTACATAATCATAAAATGAAACATGGGATGAAACGAATATTGACCTAATTTTAATATTTCCGGTACCCCACTGCCGTAAACGGGTTTCCTCTAGATCCACCATAGGAAACCAGTCTCAAATATTATTATAATCCATTTTCTTAAACTCACATGTCAAATTTCATGTTTTTTTACGTACACGCTCGTAGCATAGGGAAACCCTTTATCGCGGCCGCCATGGACACACACATAGGTAGACAACCACAAATTACACCCAAACTCACGAGAGACATAAATGTAGGCCATACAAATATTTCTCCTGGCTGGTAGAAATATGCGGCCTACATTTATTTCTGTCGTGATTTTGGGTGTAATTTGTGTTAGTCTATATGTGTGTCCATGGTACCTAGCGGTTCAGGGTTTCCCTAGTACTTTTCTCTGGTTCCTCAATTTTCAATTGCGTCTAACTTTGATCTTTTTACCACCAACCTAAATCAAGTGCCAATTTTATACATACGTATACTCACGGTTTTGGGTTCCCATATAGGAGTAGGTAGAGCTTTAAGTGACACAGTGCTATTAAAGTCACATTTGGCCAATGTTTGGGTTAAGTTTAAATACAATCTTGTGTAACTTAGTGCACTATAGTGACAGCTTGCTAGCCTGTCGCCTGCATATAGAACACTGTTAAACCCAATCCCCAGTCGACTTTTACAAATTGCGCGGGATGATAAGCAGTTGATACCTTCTATGTTTTTCTTTTGGTTCCAGATCAGCATGGAACTGCCAATTTTATGTTAATTCCAATCTGTAATTCTGTATAACTCGGCCCTTTTGGGGTAAGTGTCAACTTTATATTCATCCATAAGCATATCCGTATGTAAATAAGTTGGAGAGTGTTACTGGAGAGTGTAAACACAGATACAATACTACAATTGTATCTGTGTTTTTATATATCTTTTCTTGTTACAGCCTTTCTTTTCCTTTCCTTCAAACTATTGAACAAATTTTTGTGGACCGATGTCTCCTATTTTATTGCAATGATCCTGTCACGGCGTAATATTGGTTTACAACATTTTCAAGTTTCAAACATGTCACCGTTTAGAGCGATCTATCTAAATATTCTTGTATGAAAGTAAAATCTGATGATGAATTTTTAAATGTCATGGAACAAGAGCTGTTGTTCCTGATGTTGTTAATATCGTCCCAGGAGGTTGTTAGTATTTTATAAAAACCCTGTATACACGAGTCGGGAAAAAGTACCTTCAATCCCCAATCGGCAAGTGTTCAACTGATTCATAGCGATATTAAATAAGTAATTTGGACCCAAAACATGCCACAACGTGCACGGGTCAGTGTTTGATTTATCGCAAAAACACTGATTTGAAACGAGCGCCTTTTTGCGGCACCCACGCTACTCCTACGCTACAGTTAACTGGTCAAAAAATTGATTAAGAGTTAGTTATTGGTTACAAATTTGGTTCTGTACCTCTAGTATAGGTATAGTATAGTTAGTATATGTTTACATACTCCGCCACCTCTAAGAATAAAAAAATGGCGCGTGTGTGACCAATTCGAGTACACCGCGAGTTTATGCGAATGTGTGCACAAAAGCCGCGTAGCTAGTAGTATCCTACACATACGAGTCCCAGCATTCACCGAAAAGCATGGGTTGGTCAGCATTGGTTATAGCCTTCCCTATTATTTGAAGTTGCAGTAGGTACAAAACAATTTTGAGTAAACAAGTTAAAATACTCGGCCACCTCCAAGATCAACCTGGCATCTGAAAAATAAGCTTTATTTCAAAGCACACGTATAAGACGCGCTATCTTATTACATGGCGAAACTATACTTGTTTGTAACTAAACAAGTGTTTCCACAAATAAATAAATAAATATTAGACATCGCATACGTTGCTCTAACACAAAATTAAGTTACTAAAGCACTTGTGTTATGGACATTGAAAACAACGACGGTACCACAAACACCCAAACCCGAGGCAGTGTAAAAAAGTTAGATTTTCTACATTAACCTGACCGGGCATCGAACCCGGGATCTCAGAGAATCGGTATGCAAGCCACTCGAGCACAGAGATCGTCAACACTGTTTATAAGTCATACTCAACAAATAATAAATATACCTTTTTTTTTTACGCGAACTCTTATGGATACCTCCCACCCGGGGAAACGAACGGTTAATTCGGTAGGAACGCGGGAACGCAACTGCACACTACCGCGGACCCACCGGCTACCGCCATCTCCTGCACCTACGAGAGACCCTAGAGTCTCCCTAGTAGAGGATACCTAACGTGACCATAAGTCCCGCTCATGGCGGGTTCTCTTTTTAAACTTCCCCCAACTTTTGACTTTTGACAGCGGCGTGAACGAGCATCGCAAACTTAGATATGTCGTGCTGGTCATTTTGACCCCTCACGGCCCCAATAGGTAGATCAGGTGCCGGTCATTATGATCCACCACGGCGGTGAACGTGTTAAGTAATATCCATGAACGGATTAATAATATAGTCCCAGTTCAAAGTGCAGAAAAGACTTTCCGTGATTTCTGTGAGGGAACCCTAAAAACCGGATCCGTGATATGAATTTGCACAGCATTCTTATTGTTTAATTTGTAAAATTATGCCCCTGAGTCTGATAATAAAATCTGATTAACGATGGTAATGATACGGTTAAGAAATCAAAAGGTTTGTTTTGTATTGAACTACGTAGATGATTGATAAATAAATAGCGCCTAATAATAACCTCGCAAACTGCGTAGGGAAAAGGACAGCCCGGGGCTTTTCTTCAGCTTTGTCAAACTATTGACAGACAATTTGAAGAAAATGTTATTACAAAGGAAAACACTGTTTAAAGTATAATTATTCATACAAAGATCGAATATAAAGAAAAAGTCCTTCGATCCGGTTGGACTCGATACAGTCCTTATGAATTTCTCTATGTGCTTGTTGCAGATCTTAGTTTTTTTAATATTTTAACGACTTTTAAACCGTAACGCCATCTGTGAGAAATCTATGAGTTTTTCTTCACAACAACATTACAAAAAAATTAGTAGAGTAATTTCACAAAAATAATTTAATATTATGGTAGTACATCGTGATGTTCAATCAACTTTAAAGGACTGTTTAAAGTTTCATAAAATATTAGTAAAAGCTGGGGTTTTAATAGAAACATTACGAAAAGTTTTACTGAATATTAGTAAAAAAATTGATAATTAAATATATTAAATAATAATAATAAAATCTTTATTTCTTATAAACATGGTTTCTTAAACAATAGTGGCTGGAGCCTCCTTTTAAGCATATCCTGTTTCAGGAGGCACCGCTCTTCATTCGCTACACGTATTAAATTACATAAACCAACTAATCGTTCTAAACTCATTTCTCATTACATCGTTCAAGATTACGAAAATATTAAAATTGTGTGTGTGTGTGTGTGTGTGTGTGTGTGTGTGTGTGTGTGTGTGT
>NW_020653850.1:21998828-22016680 GCF_003589595.1 Hyposmocoma kahamanoa | reverse complement strand
GTGTGTGTGTGTGTGTGTGTGTGTGTGTGTGTGTGTGTGTGTGTGTGCGCGTGCGTGTGTGTGTGTGTGCGTGCGTGCGTGCGTGCGTGTGTGTGTACGTGTTTTTAAGAGTGGTTCAAGCTGAGCCTCAACTTCTTCATATGTTTTCCCCGCAATCCACTTCGATATAGTCTTTTTACACTCATAATACAATTTGCTATAGATTTTTAATTCCTTATTCTATATTATTGTATATGTTAATCGCACGTTTGTCGTATTGCCTATCAGCAAATGCAGTGTTGGTACTTGGAATTGGTATCACAAGATCTTGCCTTCTTTTCTGTCTGATACTATGGTCATATGCTACAGTTTTATGTTTTTTTAACACTACGCTAGTAATATAGAATTTTCACCGAGGGGAGCTCACACAAGTTGTACAACTGTTCATTAATAAACCTCATCTTCTTAAAATACATGACCTTAATCAAGCTGCGTTGAGCACGTTCAACATCAAGAAACCTCGTTTTCGACTTTTATTAGTAAAAACAGTCGATTAAACGGCAACACTATTAAAAGTTTGGCACATATTAGAAGAAACGGTGGTTAAATGGTAACACTCATAAGTTTCACACATCGTAGAAATAGTGGTTACAATGACAACACTGTCAAAAATTTAATAGATGTTAAGAAGAAGATGTTAGAAGAACCGAAATTAAAATATCAGTTTTAGATACCGAACTTTAGCATGCAGTTCTGCCGTGGTATGTAATTCTACAAAATAGAATAGAAAAAAACACAAGACAGATAAGCTAAATACATTTCATTATACAAAGGCGATAAGATTACAGATTATGAAACTATGGTTCCAGCTCGTAACAAGTTGTCTTAGCCTGTCGTTCCACGCATTGTCCTGTCATAACACGAGTCGCTGCTAAATAACAAGATCTGTTTGAAAATAAATATGTGTTTTGTCGCTTAAGCTAGAATTAAAGTAACAGCAGCAACAAGGGAAGTTGTAGTAACTTAGCAAATTTATTAGAATGATTAAATTATTTAAAAATATAAAACTTTAATTTTTTTTTTCATTAAGTATATTTTCGAATTATTGTACGAATACATTAGAATAATTATTTTTAAAAGAAATTATAGTCGGTTTAAAGAAAAAATGGTGGACTGACGTTTGGTGTTGCCATTTTTTGATGAGTCAAAGTCAAAGTCAAAGTTTATTTATTCCATAGGTAAAATAAATTTACACTTGAAAACGTCACATTTAAGCTACTGCTCGTTCACTACGCTGACCTCCCTGAGAAGAACGAGCAAGAAACTCTTAGGATTGCTTTTTTCAAATAAACTTAAATGCTATGGAATGCACTTTGAATAAAATTTTTGAGGAATCTAGAGCCGTGTAGTCTTTCCATACACCTTTATCTACCACGTAATCTTCAATTCTGTAACATGACTTTTCGATCAAAATATTTTTAATGTAGTTTTTAAACTTAGGAAATGATAAACTTAATATATGCTCCGGAATCTTATTGTAAAAACGTATACAGTTCCCCATAAAAGAGTTGTTTACCTTGGTTAAACGAAATCGTGGTACCATGAGTTTGGACTTAGCTCTAAGGTTAATACTATGGATATCTTCTTTCTTATTGAAATTATGTATATTTTTACAGACATATAAAATATTTGAGTAAATGTACTGTGATGCCACAGTCATGATACCAGTCTCCTTAAACTTTTCTCTGAGAGAAACCCGAGAGCCTAGACGGTACACAGAACGAATCGCTCGTTTTCGCAATACAAATATGGTTTGAATATCTGCCGCTTTACCCCACATGAGAGTCCCGAAGGACATTATACTATGGAAATAAAAATAGTGATTTAGAAATAAATGTGTCTAAAATCATCACGATATTCAATAGAACTCACACTATTTAATAGAACACTCGCCTTTATGATTGCCTAAAAGATTAATTTTGAATTTTAAATGGGAGAGGAAGTATTCCTCGGCAATGGCACAGTCGGCCGCGGTCAGGGACTATAGTTCAAAAAACCGGCGAACAATACGTGCAAAACTTAAATTTTTTTGTTTAATTATTTTTAATATCAAGTGACGTTTTGAACAAGTCGTGCGCCTGATGGTAAACGACATGCCTGTCCATAACAGCTGCAGTGCCACTCAAAGCTTTAAATCGCAAAGATCTGAGACATAAGCTGACAAGTTCCATGTGCCTGTAATTTCACCAGCACCCTTACCTTTCAAAACTGAAGCGCAGTAATGCTAACATTGCAAGCTTGGCGGCAGTAACAGGTAAGGTGGCAGTACTTCCTTGGACGTACTCTTTCACAAAAAGCTCTACTACTATTACTGGAATCAACCCGTTTGCGGACAAAACAATTGCAATTATTTCATTATAATAATAATATTATTATTGGGGTAGCAACCAATAGATGATTTATTGAGATAAACTTTTAGCAACATCATTGAGCTAAATTATGCTAATGAAAATTGATAGTCAAAAGGTGTATTAATTTGTCACATCACAGTACGAAGAATCGTGACAATCTTGTTAGATTGTCATAATATACCAATTCAGTGTTTTGTACAGTCGAAGTCAAACTCCACTTCACTCTTTGAACTTTGGACTGTTCTAACATGAGTAACAGAGTTGAGTTTAAATCATAAATGTAAAGCTGTGTATACTGTTAGCTCAACATGACGGATAGGGTAAACATGTAGGGTTTTTAATTAGGTATAGCAAACTTAAATCTCTTTAGCGACGACAAATAAAGTCAATAAAATATAGTACTAATTCATTCCAATTTTTATTTTTTTATTATACTAAGTGACAGGCTGAATAAGTCAAAGTGCAAATTAAAAATTGCAAGTTAAATTGCGAAGATCTGTGGGGCACTGCCACTGCGCCCGTCAACTTGAGACATAAGTTGACAAGTCTCATGCGTCTGTAATGTCACCAGCACCCTTACCCTTCAAAATCGGAACGCAGTAATGCTCACATTACTGCTTGGCGGCAGAAACAGGTAAAGTGGCAGTAATTCCCTGAATGAACTCAAACACAAGGAGCTCTACAGCTAGAAAATTATTTATCTTTATTTATTTTTGTTGACAAAAATTCTTCGATCTTAAAACCCTACGAGCCCGTTAGCAGTCTCATTGTTGTTGATTAAAATGAAAAATTATTTTTTATTAAATCGACTTTACCGACAGACTCAGTAAATCATCAAAGTGAAATATATTTAGAAAATGAAACTATTTTTCAGTATTTCAATCGCTTATATTTGTTTTTTCAAACAAACCAAAGTTTCGGGCCATTTACAGGTTCCATGGTAAGCGCCCAGTTACACGAGGCGGAAGTTTTCGCGCGGCCGCCGCGCGGCGATCACCCAGTTACCACGCCTTCATGTACATTAATGACGAATCTGAATTATATTTACTGGGCAACAACATTTCAATTTCTCTGAATAATACAACCGTGCAGCCGCCGCCCGACCGCTGCGCGGGCCGCTGCATTGAATAAATTCAAGCCCGCATGTCCGGGACGCTCATTTAACCGTAAAAGCTAAAGAAATAGAGCGAGAGATATCGAATAAATGCGCCCGAATCGTTGGTTTGTTTTAAATTTAAATTACGCGATTTAAACCCGGAAAAATACTTTCATTTCCTATATCTAACAATCGCGCAAACATATGAACTCGATATAAATTATATCTTTTTAATAATTCGCAGATATTAATTAAAACAATTATAACTTTTTAATAATAAAAAAAACTTAAATGATTAGCACCGCTTATATTGTACTCCTTACTGTGGTCTCCACAATGGCAACCAAAGCAAGAAAAGCACAATGGGAAAGCATAATTATGGAAGTCCTCCTCAAAACGAATAATATGAGCCCAAACACAAAATATGGGACCAAACATCAAAAGTGCTTTTATTACATAAAAGTCATAAGTAATGAAATAGAGACAAAATGTCATTTAATTTGTTTGAAAAGTATTCTGTGAAATCATTCCAGTGACAACTGCGCTCCGATTAGCCAGTCCGAATTCGAAACAATTGACGGGTGTCGTCAATTGTTTCTCTTCAAATCGACCAGTGTAACTTGAGCTTTACTGTAATGGACGAAAACCGAAAAATTACATATTTCATATTTAATTACCGATGAAATGTGATAGTTTTGTAATTAGATGTTTTGTTGTTTGTCCCATACCACCGAATGGAACAGCCTCCCATCGTTAGAGACATTATATTTATTATTATATATACAGAAATCTTTTTTGAATATACGGAGACGTAAACACAGGTCAGTTGTTGGCGCTGGCACTATTTCATCTTTCTAATTTGTGATTACAGCGCAAACGAGTGTTGATATTTAAAACTGATATAAGACCCATTTGCCTGATAAGTTACCAGGGATAGATGGACCTTATTTCGTCTCTGTTTCTGGTTATATACTCGTTGCTGATTTCGCATGCAGAATCTTTAAACTTTTCAAAAGTTATCAATTTGCACATGTGGCCTTATTAAACCAAAGGAGCGATTAGTACATGTCAGTTTATAGTCTCTAATAAAAAATACGACTATAGAAAGTACAAAACAATACATAACACTCGCTATTATTCACCGAAGCGTAACGTTTATAAGCAAGCGGTGGTGATTGGCCCCCAGAAGGTTAATTACTACAGCACACATGATGTGGGCGGGGCATGGGAACTTCAGCTTTGTGAGTGCTGTTTGAATAACATTTTTCACGGCTACTGGGAGTTTGGTCTAAGGGGAAAACAACGAAAGGCAGTTTTTCTTATACAGGCTAAGAGACACGGAGGGAAATTACTTTAAACATTGTAGATTGGTTATTTTTCCATAATAAGAAAGTGTTACACGTAAACAGGCCTTCTTGATGCAGGAGGTGTGCACCAGCACCAACAGCCTCCTGACTTATAGTAGCGGACAGAGTTGATGGTCCGTTTTATAAACTTTTTTTATTATATTAAATGACATTTTTGGCTTTAATGAAGTAGGTTCAATCCTTACACGTTTTGCAGAATAATCTCCATTACATTCAATCTCTTTAATTCCAAATCAAATGTGGTCGTATTTCACTAAAAGATGGATAGTCAACTGCTCTTTTACTTGTAGTCACAAATCGAGTATAGAAATATTCTATATTTATTGTAATAAAGATAATATCTCTAACTATGTCAAAGTCAAAGTGAAAGAATCATTTATTCCATGAGTAAAATAAATTTACACTGGAAAACGTCACATTTAAGCTACCGTTCGTTCACTACCCTGACTTCCCTAAGAAGAACGAGGAAGAAACTCTAGGGATTACTCTTTTCAAATAAACTTAAATGCTATGGAATACACTTTGAATCAAATTTGTGTGGAATCTGGAGCCATATCGTCTTTCCATACATCTTTATCTAACACGTAATCTTCAATTTTGCAATATGATTTTCAAACTTAGGAAATGATAATATTAATATATGCTCCGGAATCTTATTGTAAAAACGTTATACAGTTCCCCATAAAAGTTATACAGTTCCCCCTATGGGGAGGGCTGTTCCATTCCCTGATGAGGGAAAAACAGCAAAACATCTAATTATAAAACAAACGGAATCACATTTCATCGAATTAATTAAATTTGTCAGAATAGTTTTCAAACAAATAAAATGTAATTTCGTCTCTATTATTGGTCATATACTCGATATATTCACATGATGAAATGAAGTAATTTTTCGGGAAAATGACGAAATAAAAAACACGATGTTGTCGTATTTGGCATTTTATTTAAATTTATTTTGGTTATTCCCAGATATTGAGCTAAAATTCACAGATGTAGCTTATGACTTGCACCGCACCCGGATCAGTTATACGCTAAATGCCCAGTAAACCAAAGTAAGTGGTAAACGAGAAAAGTAATTGTTTTATGTACGCAAACAAGGGGCAAAGGCGACGGTTTGCTTAGGTAACGATTGCTTTACAATTAACTGCTTTGACTCTAAACTTGTGTTGTTACTTTTTAATACTGCGATTGAATGAGTTCATAGTTAAATATTATTGTAAAAAATAAACATAGTAATTAAATTTATTGAATGTCAGGATGTGTTACCAGCATGATGTTCAGTTATTTTTTGTGAAATTACTCCACTAGTTTGTTTATATTTTTAATACAAAGATAGAACCAGCGTCTTCTAGCGAAACATGTCTGACACTATGCCATCTGAGCCATGGAACGAATCAGCGGATCTTACGAATTTTACGCACTGTTAATACAATAGTGTATTAACACAAAAAATGTATTTTTCAGAATCGATAATAAACGAAATACTCACTTCCAGCCAAATATTGTTAAAATTTATGTATAGGTTAATGTTTACTTATTACAGACATATAATCAATTCCCTACTTGCCAAATAAAAGGAAAAAATACTTAAAATTTTGTAGAAACTTATTTATTTATTAATATTGTTTTATCCAGAACTAGTTCGCAAAAAGTTTGTCTCATTTTGAGTTAAGTAGACTTATTTCTATTGTTTCTTACAATATTTTAACGACGGTTTTATTGACGCGTAGAGAATGAAATTTTACATTCAGCGATAGTATAATCTTGAATTGCATATATTTTTCGTTACAACACTATTGTAATAGCAGTGCGATGTGCTTGTTACAGATCTTTGTTTTGGTTTTTAACGACTTTTTAGCCATAGCGCCATCTGTAAGAAATCTATTTCTTCACATAAGCATAGTATTTAAATGTATTGGAAATTAAACTAAATTTTATTATCTAAATAAGAAATAAAGAAAGAAAGAGAGAAAAAAGAAAGAATCATTTTTTTTGGTTATTCACAAACATTTAACAATGTTACAAGGAGTTTAAGTGAATACAGTTAATAACAAAAAAATAAAAAATCAAAAACTAAAGAAGTATCAACAATAGCCGTAAAAAATAGCCAGATCTTTAGCACTGATTTTCAGCTGGAGCCTGAAATAATACGCGTCTATTCCTTTTTTGACCATGATCATATCATCAACCAACTAAGAATATATATGGTAGGTATTTAAGTTAATAACTTTTGTAAGTATAGTTCAGAATGAAGTGGTTTGTATTTAATAAAAGCCATAATGGCTATAATCTGTTAAGAGCTCGAAATGGTGGTTTGTTTGAAAAAATAAGTATACGCGATTGACATCTGAAAAGATAGAAGCCGTAGAGCTCCTTGTGTAAGAGTTGGTCCAGGAAAGTACCGCCTGCCATCTTACCTAATAGTAATATGAACATTACTGCGTTTCGTTTTTGAACTGTAAGGGTGCTGTTGAAATTACAGGATACGGGACTTGTCAAGTGCCTCTCAGATCTTGCGATTTAAAGCTCTTAGTGGCACTGCAACTGTCATGAATAGGCGTGTCGCTTACAATCAACCGTTTAACTTGTTCGTCCTTTGCTTGTATATCATAAAAAAGTTTTGTTTCCGATGTATAGCAATCGACAAAACTTGTCCATCATTAGGCCTGTCCTTTTATATGGCAGTGAAACGTGGCCCGTACTTGAGCGCCATAAGCAGGAGCTGCGTGTCACGGAAATGAAGATGCTGCGCTGGATGTGTGGAGTTTCACGGAAAGACCGTGTCAGAAACTCCCGCATCCGCGGCAGCCTTCACGTCCGTGACATTGCAGATAAACTGCAAGAAAGCCGCCTACGTTGGTACGGCCACATCTTACGGAAACCGGCATGCTACGTGGGAAACAAATGTCTGGCTATGCCACCTCCGCCGGGCCCCGGTAGAAGGGGCAGACCCAAGAAGTGCTGGCTTGACGTCGCCAAGGGTGATATGCGTGCCAATGGTCTCACCACTAAGGATGCCGAAGACGTGCAAAGTGGAGGAGAAAAAGCAGGAAAGCGGACCCCGGGTTCCGCAGCAACACTGCTGAGGACGCAACCGGGACACCGCTCAGATGAGAGAGAGCAATCGACAAAACTTGTGAATTTGATTTTGTTTTAATTCACTTAGTACATAGTATCTTACCGTTAAATTCTAAACAATTACGGTTTCGCAAACAAATGATTTGTGAATCATAGTTTAACACTTATTCGTCTTCTTTTAACAAAGCCATGGACATTTAACAGCCATTTAAATCCAACTCTATGATACTTATAATAAGGACCGTGAAAAGTATAAAACTGAGTATGCTGTGGTATGTACAAACATTGGACGGTCTTTATAAGAATCTAACGCGATAGTCACGGTTCTTCGAAGTGTGATGTGACGTGTCAATAAAACTTCTCATTGACTATTTGAACTTAGATTTTTTTTGGTTAAAAAAGATTGTAAGGTTTTCAATAACCGTGATATTTCTTAAATTCATATTAATATTGCGCATCGTACGCGTCTTCTCAGTACTAAATGGCGTAGAAACTTGTACTCTCAGACAAAACGCAACAAGGAAGCTGGAGGATTTTGAGGTGTGAGTTTACCGCCGTATTTTTTAAAAATCTCGTGACGTTACCGGGTTACAAATGTAGAAAAGAATGTAGAGACAGGGGCTGCGATCACCGCTCTCAGTCGTGGTTAGTTCAGCAAGTGTCCATTGCCGATCAGCGAGGCAATGCTGCCAGTAAAATGGAAACTTTTGAGCCGGCACGATACAGGGCGGGAATATTTTAGTACCTATTGACGAAGCCCAGTGCTGGTCTATAACTAGAAATATTAATGTAACATTTGTATTAAGATGGAATAAATGATTATTTGACAATGTAGAAGTGGTCAATACAATATCCATTTACTCTTATTTTTGTATATTTTCAAACCTATTAACTTGTAAAGTATATGATTCAATAAAAATGTGTATCAAGATTATTTACATTTTGTTAAGTACCTAAACAAATGAAGTATAGGGATGCGCATTGCGATTCAATTTTTATGAAGATGAAGATGAAAAATTCGATGCAATTGAATACGATCTAGCGATTTTCTTAATCAATTCATTTCAAAACAAAGGCGAATCGAATCATCTAGACCGTATTCATAATTTAAACAAAACTCTCATCGTATTAATGATTTCGTCAAGTACAAGAAAACATTGTGATGAAACTGCAAATCAAAGATGGCTCACAATCCTCGGAAACGTGTTAAGACCCCAACCCGCATTGGGCCAGAGTGGCGGACTACTAACCTGAATCTCTCACTTGAGAGGAGACCCGTGTTCAGCCAGTGGGATGTGTAAATTTTGCATTGGGATTTTTGGAACGTGTATCTTCCAGTACTAATGAAGATAGTAGTGTTGCTCGACACAGCAAGTATCGTTCGCCGGTTCTTAAACCTGAGACCTGACTTGACCTGATTTCCTTCGCCTATGCCATTGCCGGAAAATATCGCCTATTGTACTTGAAAATTCAAAATTTATGTTTTAGGCCTTGCTTATTAGAAGCGGCGAGAATTTAAACAAGATAAACAAAAATATGCTATACAACCACAATATACCTTGTCTCAAACTAAAGAACTTTTGCTATGCGTAATAGATTAACTACGACAACACTCAGATGAGAACCAGTTGAGAAAACGAATTTTCCTTATTTTTTCCTAATTTGATTTTAGGAATCGAAGACGGAACCTCCAAAGCAACCGATCAGGTTACTAACCGCTGCACTAATAAAATAGGAATAGCTTTGAACCAGAATCTATTCCAGGATAATATTATACATTTTTGTAGATGTACGATAACTCGGTCGTTGCAAAAATTCAGATCCCACAAGTCCTTAACAAGGCTAACTCCTTAAAGGTGACCTGTGCCCGACAGTGGAACGTTTAATAGATTCATGATTTGTTGTTGTCATTGTTCCTTTAAACGCGTTAACATATTATGATAAATGGAAGGTTGTACAAAAACGTACAAATACAACTTTCACAACCTGCCAGTGACAACAAGCAAGTCCCATATATTTAATAAAAAGCATACTAAAAATTTGAGACATCAAATGAAACATTAAACAATATCTTGTTAACAAAATATCAGACTAATGAATTTCAGTATAATGTAGTTTAAAACTTACGTGCATGGTAATAAAAGCCATTCTGACAATAACGAGGCTATCTTGGAAATGATAATACAGTAACAAAGAGACGAATAAACTGGTTGTATTACAGTTTAAATGTTGGGTAAAGGGCAGTATTTTATATTTGTAGCATAAAAAAAGGACTTCAGTAAAATATCTTTGTTATTTTCAACAAGAACTTAGAAGAAAAAGTCTATTTCATTTAGTTTTTAATGAATGTCAAGATGTTCCACCACTATGCTATTCAATTATTTTTCTGTGAAATTATTCTACTAGTTTGTTATAATTTTTAAACAAATATCATAAAGTGACATCCCTAGTCAGGGACTGGTGGCAGGTATCTTACTGAGTGAAGAAAACTTTCATACATTTTTCACAGATCGCGTTACGGCAAAAAAGTCGTTAAAAACCAAAAAAAAAGATCTGTAATAGGCACATGGAAAAATTCGTGAGGTCCGTTAGTTCGTTCGTTCATTCCGTGGCTTAGTTGATATCGCGTCTGACATGGTTTGCTAGGAGACGTTGCGTCATATTCAACGGGGTCGAAGTGAATTTTATCTAAGTATTCGATCTTTGTTTAATAATTATAACAAGTCTACTTAACTTATTTGTTTTATTTGTATTATTTTTCTTTGTTTACCTTATATATTACGATGCAGAAGAGGGGAGTATTAGAGGCTTATAACATAAGTTATAAGCCTTTCTCCATGTATTAGTGCGTCTGTCCTGACGTCCTTATCATAACTAACGTAATCGACATTTTTAACAAAATTGCGTTATTAATCGGTATTTTTATAACTTATTTAGTTTCAGTTTTATTGTTAAGCAAAGGCAGCGTTATTGACACTTTTCTAATGACGGTGGAAACTAGGTTCTGAGTGGGAGACCACGGCTCAGCAAACGTAGTGTAGAACACTCTCCAGCCAGCCGGAGTGACGATCTGCGAGAGGCTGCTGGCAGCAGATGGATGCGACAAGCCAAGGACCGGGCGAAATGCCGAGCATTGGACACACAGTAGTAGACTGCGATTAAGGTGGCGATGGTCTTCTTGTTGAGTCAATGAGAAAAAGCAACAAAAGACCAGTCGTCGGAGATAGTGCAAATCCGCGTATATTGGTACTTGGTACTTGGTGTAACGGGCTAGTGTCCGCAACTCGACGTCAAGGCGCCTATTTTGCGTGTGGAATTCGCGTATATAGTATTGGTAAAAAGCGCGTATCTGCACCAAACCAAAATTTCGGAGAAAAGGGATTTAACGTTATTACTTTGTTATTTCTGGCTACAACTTTGATTTTTGCACAGTAAGCATTACATTTATGTTGTCTACGGACTGATAACAATAGATTCCCATAAATCACGCTAATTTAGTTGGTACGACATTTACGCGGCTTTGATTTGGCCACTAAATTACCGAAATGGAGATTCATAATCAAATGCTAATTAAACGTAATTGCACTATCTCCGACTTAGAGTTATATTGCTTTAGCCCAGTAAGCAGCCACCCTATGCCCCTATCCGTTGTCTTTAGCAAATCTTCGCGGGTGCAGCTGGTCGGACACAATGGATATGAGAGCCAGTGAGATAGACATACTTTGTGTGGTGGATCCACAAGCACAATGATTTTGAGTTGGGTTAATATATTCCCATTGCACAATGATGATGATAAGTATTATTTGGTTATTATGGAATTTGAGTGGATACCCACAAAGGGTGGTTACCCTTATCTTCACTAAGTCGAAAAAAAACATTTTCCTCTCAAAATTACTTTCGAGGTTATGAAATTTCGACCAAACGTTATTTCTGATAGGTAACGCTCACAATGCTTCGGTCGCTCCTTTCTCCACGCTTCGATTATTATGATTTGTATATGAGACTTAGCCAATATAGAAAAATTGTTAAGCTTCTCCCTCCCAATCTTATCATCGACCGGAACTCGGCATCAATAACATATGATAAGTCTATAAACAGATGTTAAACTTATAATCATCAAGGTCGGCCGTGAAGATGACTTTCTGCCTAAAGCTATCGTACGTGGCTACCCTTGACCGGTGACCGGTGAATCATTGGCGCCGCAGTGGCGACTCCCGCGCAGAGCTACGTGCGATGTTACCAAGTAAATATGGGACGAGATGGGCGTGTGCACAGGACAATGCAATCACTGGTCAATTTGTTATTGTTACTACTTGAGATTTTTAAACGAAATATATAGCTACTGTATGTATTTGGGTCATTTGTTTATTAGCAAAACAACTTATATTACAACATATAGAAATAAACAATAGTAAGCAAACTGCTGATAGAAATTGAATAGGTAAATAAGCATTAATATTTTCTATATAATAATCTAACTGACTTAGGTAAAAAAGACTAGGGTTCAGATAAAAACGAAAATGCGACATCGTGGTTCTTCAAGCAGTCGATTTTTTTACGAGATACTAAGTGATGGGACGAACAAGCCATGCGCCTGATGGTAAACGACACGTCTGTCCATAACAGTTGCAGTGTCACTCAGAGCTTTAAATCGCAAAGATCTGAAGTGCGCTGTCTCTGCGCCCATCACCGTGAGACATAAGTTGAAAAGTCCCATGTGCCTGTAATTTCACCAGCACCCTACCCTTCAAAACCGGAACGCAGTCATGCTCACATTACTGCTTGGCGGCAGAAATAGGTAATATGGCAGTACTTCGCTGAACGGACTCTTTCACAAGGAGATTACTGCTACTAAATGATATTTAAATGTTATTGCACATTAAGAATCGTAAAGTATGTAGTTAAGATCAAAACGGCGCTAGTGGAAAACAACACATTTAGTTACGGCATCGCCCACACATATCTAATTTAGCACTTACGAGTAGTTCCTACATTGTTCGAAACTGAGAACGTAATAAATATTTGGCTTTACTCTGGTAACCACGCGAATAGTCATGTAATAATATGAAATAACCCAGTCTTATCGACGGTCTCTTGTTTAGCATTTAGAGCGATGCCACACGGGCGCTGCCGATACGTTACGTCGTCGCAACGTTATGATTGTAACGCACTAAGTGCCACACGAGTAATGTGTTAATGTAATGCCTACACTCACCTTTTCGGTTCCTGGGAATTCACTCCCGTCCTCCGTCCGACATCCATCCAAAACAACTGCTGTGATATAAGTAATACTCGACTAAGGAATGCTAATAGACTCAGTTTATTATAATGATGACTTCATTGTGTCGGAAGAAAAAAATTGGAATAGCAGAAGTTGATCAAATTTCATACAAAAAAGGATTTGATGGTTCTTAAGACAGTTTCCTTGTATCTTCTATAGTTTTGAATTTCCTCATATTGTTTTATTTAAAAAGAAAAACACTTTGTCAATAGTGTCTAGTCTAGTCTTTGTAGTGGAAATACTTCTCACAAACGATAAAGGAAAACATGACACAACAGCTGAAATCTACTCCTGTTCCCCATCTGACATCCGTCCGAAACAAATAGAGCGGTTATACATGGCGATTTTTAGCAACGATGCAAACGCGATGCTAGTGGAACGAAATTAAATTAAATATTTATTGATACAAGAGCAAGTACAATACATTATCTGAGGCGGCTCGTCCTAAGGAGCACTGGTGCAGTGAACTCCCACTCCTGTCCAACCCACCAAAATAGATTTATTAATTATGCTTTCATATTATTTAAAATATGTGTAGGTAAGTGTAAGTAACTCCCACTGAAATGTCCCAGGAGCCGCCTCTGTACATTATCACCCTATCTCCCAAACTAGGCGAATGGTCACAATTCAAGTATGTATTATTGTATAAACGATAAAAAAAAAAGCATTTATTTACTAGATAAAAGTAATTACAGTATCCATTGTTGGGGCTACTTGTAAGTATAAGTTACTTGTGTTAGAAGCCCCGCTCTTCAGGGTTACAATTTTTTTTTCCGTAAATATTTAACTAAAATAAAACTGAGAAAGATGCGGATAATTAATGTGTATGTATGGTATATGTCTGTCTGTGTGTGTGTGTGTGTGTATGTGTGTGTGTTTGTATGTGTGTGTGTGTGTGTGTGTGCGTGTGTATGTGTGTGCTTGCGTGCGTAACAGAACGTATAAGTACTACATATCTGGTTGTGTAAATAAATATTGATTTAATTTATTATGCATTTATTTATTTATTTTAGGAGGTTACTCACCAATCCTTATTAGAGCCTCAATGTCATCATTCGTTTTTATTTAAGCCAATCCTCTAGTATCTTTTTACATTCCCGGGAAGTTTTACAATAAATATTGGTTTCTTTGTTCACAAGGTTGTATAGATAGGTAGATAATTTTATAAATTGTCTTTGAGCATATAATATAAAAACACGCGATTGCATCGCTACACTTGGGATTGTTTTGGGATTGACCCGTTTGCATCGCTGTTAAAAGCCGCTGTGAGTAACCAGTCTTACTATCAAATTAGCAATACTCCACCAAATCAGAAGACGCGTGATGGAAATAACGTTACATACTTGACATCGTTTTCTGATTTCGTCGAGTATTACTTATTTGACACTAATTATTATGGGCCAAATTTCGAACGAGAACAAGAGTAGACCCGCATGCGTCTCGTTGCGTTCAACGCACCTTGTGGCATATAGTTCTAACTTATATGTAGTTTAAGTTAAACCGGAAATTGTTAACAGTCACCTTCACAAACTGCCAAATTAAATTAATTACTTACTATAGAGTAAGATCCCTGTTGACATTCAAAATTTGTCATTTACGCAGTTCGAAACAAAAACTTTACACCAAAAGGTGAATTATACTTGCGTATCTGGATCACAAAAACCTATGTGAGGAATTTCTTTTTCTGAAACTTTTTTAGACTTCTATGATACTTTTAAATCAATACATACTGCCTTAAAAATACGTAGTAATTTTAACCAATTTAACCGTTTCGTGTAATTTTGCTTCACCATTTCACACTTCAAAATAATGATATAATGTTGATAAATAGTTACATAAATACTTAAATGAAAAAGGATCATTATAATTAAAGAGGTATTTGCAGGAAATTAACAATATTGTTTAATTTAACTTGCGTTTCTTACGAGTTAAACGTACGTTAATCAATAAATAACTCATGAACAAATAGTTTGAGCGAACACCCCGTCGCTTCATGAATTGTTAATATAGTTAATTAAAACTCCATAAAATTAACAACGACGTAAAAAGTTGCTACGCTTGCTTACGCTATTAGTTTCATACAGGGTGTCATATTATTGCTAAACAAAACCGAATCGAAACATTAAACGAAAAACGCCAAATGAGTAGAACGAGAACTAAGCCCTCCTGTACATATATATTCAACTCAGTAGGTCAACTTTATTGCTCTGTTCGTGATTGGGCATTTAGAACAAAATTCAGTATGGCGATTCATAATTCGAGCATACGCTATGAAATAATCTCAAAGGGTCGCTATACTATATATATATAAATTGTCTATACAATTTATTGCTATACATCCGAAAGGGGGTTAGTTATCTAATACAAAAAAGTTTTCTGAAATTGTGAAAGAAAAACAGCTATTACAAACATATATCAAGAACGATTGAGAACGGAATTAGTATGGAACAGAAGATATTCTCTGTCCATAGTAAAATATGTTTGTGTTAATGAATGCTATGGATGTAACGCAATTGAAATTCAGCATTTCTTTATCCACTAGTACGATTAAACACTTGTACTTATTCGTAAGACAGATTCCTCTGAGACGAATGAATAAGAAATTCAAAATGTATCTCTTTGTAAAGAGACATTTGTTTACATATATTATTTACAAAGTAGATTTAAATATCATTGACAAAAATGACTATCATGGATTTTCATCGTTCAAGTACACAGAAGATGTATAATAAGCCTCTTGTATAAAATATATACTTTTTGTTTCACTATAGTTTAAACCTCGTAAAATTCTGAGTCGTCAAATATGTGGCTTTGTAAAGACGACTGTCAGGCATAGTCTGTACATTTCTATTCTTCATATTAATGTTATGTCAGTACATTTATATTTCATGAAAAAGTTGTTATGTATAATATATCTTATCATAAAGTACATTTACATAAATTAACTGTCATAACCAGTGATAGGAATTAAGGGACCTAATCTTCCTAAAGTATGAACGTTTTCTTAGTATGGACGTACCCATTTCATCGTCAATGCATATAAAATTTCTATTTTACTGCTTATTTTCTAAACATTCCAAAATATAGGTTGCCTCATGTTAATTGTCTTAAGCGGCTAAAGTATTTATTATTTAAGTAATATGTATAAAACTAGGCTGTATGAAAGCAAACTGCGTCATAGTTGTTATTATCTGCCGCTTGGTGGCGGTCTTATGCACGTGAATATGGCGTTGTAATGTCATTGCAGTTTTGCGAGAAACTTTTAACTAGTTAAATATAGAAGTTACAAGAAATCTGATGTAAAAACCATCGTGCTTGCGTATTTCCCACACAAAGTATGTCTCAATTGCTCTCATACCCACTGTTTCCGACCAGCTGCACCGCGAAGACCTGCTAAAGGTAACAGATAGGGGCATTGAGGTGGCTGCTAACTGAGCCAAAGAAGTATAACACAGGATTTCTACTGGTTTTTGGCATTGAGTCGACAAGAAGAAAACAGTGTAAAAATGTTCTTTACATTATTAAGGTTTATCTTATTAAGGTGGCACCCTGTATAGAAAAGGAATTATTAGGAAATTAATTAAAAAATACTACTTAGCAATGATACCATGAAAAAGTGCCAATTAATGTTATATTTAAAGAAAAATTAAACATGAAAAAGATCGCGGTACATCTTGAACTTTGCGGCTTCATGTCTTGTTCCAAAACGTACACACAAGTGCTTTTTCAATATAACAAGAAAAAAACTGTGATCAAATTTAATTTTAGACTTGTGCTCTTGTTTACTAACTACACTTGTAATTAACACTTGTAAGGTGTGAATTATAAATACATTCTCTCACAGTCCTTTCACGCCTTATGAATTAATAAACATAAATAATAAATATTCACATAATTGCTGCTCTTATCCCAAAGTAAATAACTAAAGCACTTGTGTAATGGAAATTGGAAACAACGACGTCATCACAAACACCTAGACTCGAGACAATGTATAAATGTTAGTTTTCATTGACCCGACCGAGGCCGAACTATACTGGTCCGCATGCCATTCGACTTCCATACAATACGTTCCACAGGCAAGTCTCTTATTACTAACAATGGTACAATTGTCCATTTTTTTATAAAATATAAATGCAAATTTGTCCTACATCTTACCTGATGGAAATTAACTGACCTCAGTCAACGATGAAGCGTACACCTACGTGCTCAACCTATCTTTCACTTCATTTTATGTTTACGCTCTACAACAAAATCACGAACCACAACTCTAAAGTTTTCGCGGTATTACCTTTTCCAACCAGACACAGATATAACAAACACTCTTTCAGTCTCTGGCAATCATGAGCGCCTTCCGAACGATTTAAGTGCTACGTCGCATCCCTAAAATGGTCCATACACGAAGGCACTTACGCGAGAAAATAATACCTATTACGTAATACCGCAGGTTCGTTCAACGTGCGGACCTCACGAATTTTTCTATTTGCATGTTGTAGTCTTTTGAATTTGGTTTTTCAACGACTTTTTAGCCGTAGCGCCATCTATGAGAAATCTATGAGAGTATTTCGTCACCCAGTTAGACACCTTTATAGCTACCTAAAGATGTCGCTATTCACTGTATTTAATTTTTTATTGAATTGATA
>NW_020653850.1:21997892-21998728 GCF_003589595.1 Hyposmocoma kahamanoa | reverse complement strand
ATCTATGAGAAATCTATGAGAGTATTTCGTCACCCAGTTAGATACCTTCACAGCTACCTAAAGATGTCGCTATTCACTGTATTTAAATTTTTATTGAATTGATATTCAATTCTTTTTTATGTGAAATTACTCCACTAGTTTGTTATGATTATTAATACAAAGATCGAACACTTTTTAACCGACTTCAAAAAGAAGGGGGTTCTCAATTCGACTGTATGTTTTTTTTTGTATATATGTTACGCGATAACTCCGGTATTTGTGAACCGATTTTCATGATTCTTTTTTGTTGGAAAGAGAGTACCTCCATAGTGGTCCCATTTAATTTTGAAGAAAATCATCTACCTCTAAGGATGGCTGTTCACGCATGAAGATGCATTTTTATAAATAGCGCCTAAATTTTATTATAAGGAGCAATTATTTTAATGGTTGATTTTGCTATTCTCCAATTCAAGGCGTTTTTCTCTCTCAGTATACTTTGAGTAGTGAGAACCGATTTTTATTATCTCCTGTGTCAAGTCCCGTATAGTGGCGAACTAGGGGATGAATCCGTGTTTGTGCACTTTCCGGTAACCGATTTCAATAAAACTTGGTAATTATATGTAACTCCACGTACTTTTGAAGTCGGTTTTTTTAGTACTCTGTACTGAGATTGTGCTAATAATAATTATAACAAAGATTATTAAGTTCATTGAATGTCACGATGTTTTACTATCGTGATATTTTTTGTGAAATTTTTAAATTGTTAAAAATAAAGATCTGCAAGAAGCACATAGAAAATTTCGTGAAGTCCGCTGGTTCTTTCCATAACTTAGTTGGCATAGCGTCTGGCACGGTTT